>NC_137207.1:4585667-4648167 GCF_960531495.2 Zeus faber
GAACTGCTGCAATAACTCTGTCCAGTGGACAACATGTAGGATGACAAGAGCACAGTTTTTGGTTATAGAGAACCACCACTAACCCCCCCTCTTTGGAGAACTATTTATCATGTTTGGGTTTATAAACAACTGATCACTACTCCAAGAGGGGGAGCAACCCCCATGCCTGGCCCGAGGAGCATAACTCAGTCCCAAGGAGCACGAGGAGACCCGGCACCCCAGGGGGTGCACTCATACAACCCACCCCAAGTGCAGGCACCGCCAGGCACGGACCGCAGGCCCGGATCCAGGCCCCACACCGACAGACCGACACCCCACCTAAACTGTCCGCCCTGCCCGCCCCGCCGGCATGCGGGACCCCATGCCCACCCACGCCCCTGCGCAAGGGCGAGGCCCGCCCCACCACAGCCGACAAGACGCCCCACCAGACCGCGAGTGTCCAGCGTCCGTCCACTTAAGCGTGTGCTCAGCACAGGGCACCCAGTTGTTAGCCAAGTTGTTACCAAGTTGCTTATAATGGTTTGCCATTATCGCCTTCTGTCAGGGCATCAAGTACAGTAATCCTGTTTTCCTTGTGTCCAAGGTTATCGTTTTCTTGCAAATTACAAAAGCCTATTCCCTTTACATCCCTGTGACTTATCCAAAAGCATAGAGAAAACAGTTTGAAAAGGCCAACCTCTGCACCGTTAATATGCATGAGATATGGGGAGGGAGATTAAGCTGTGAGATATAAGTGTTAGTCTTGTGGTAATTGGTTATTTAGCTTTTTTTCAAGGTGGCTCCTGAAATATTACATTTATAAAACGGGTAGGTTTATAGTTGTTTTTGTATTTGAAGAGCTTTGAGGATGCAACCTTGTACATACACACACACACACCAACACACACACACACACACACACACACACACACACTGAAGCAGTCGTAAAAATGGCGGTCACGAAGGTTTTAGTCGTCTTGGTCTTGGTCTTGGCTCGCCCCCAGCCCCTGATGTAAGCGGTTCTTGGTTCTAGACCAGCCAACTGTTGATGCCACTCTCGAACAAGTTTTCCTGGCCGAGGGCTGGTTCTTTTGCTGTTGAAATGCGATGAACTGGTTCTAGATTACTGTAGGCACTGTCTCCAAACCGGCCTTAAGAGAGTTGAAATGCCTTGGGGGAAAAGGGTATACAGGTGCCTTTACAGTGAAGGCTTCCATTGAAGTATTTTGTGTTAAGCCATGCATGAGCAGCCGGTTTCAAGTCTTTTTTTTTTCACTTTTTTTTACCCTGGTTTCTCCATGGGAATACAGGTTTTTCCTGTAGCTATCGAAGGCAAAGTTAGAAACCTTCAGTTTGTGTGAAACTCTGAGCCTGTAGGCTTGAGGAAGTCTGTGTGTGCGTGTGTGTGTGTGTGTGTGTGTGTGTGTGTGTGTGTGTGTGTGTGTGTGTGTGTGTGTGTGTGTGTGTGTGTGTGTGTGTGTGTGTGTGTGTGTGTGTGTGAGCTTGCACACATGAATAACTCAGTCACGCTGTGGGGGTCATACTTCTCACCTGCCTGCAGTGGTGCCTGCAGCCTACACACTCCCTGGTGAGTCTCTTTCATCTGCTACTCCGGTCTGACAGTAGTTAACTGCAACTGCTCTTCTCCAGTGACCGGACCTAGATTCACACTCTTCGAACTTCCTTCGCTGAGCAGGGCTTTAATTTCCTGGGGTTTTCAACCAGACTTACCTGAAACTGTTCATAAGGAGAGGGATTGTTTTTGAAAACAGGGTTTTGAAATGTTTTCGCAAATGGGGATGAATGGATGGATGGACGGCTGGATGGATGGATGGATGGATGGATGGATGGATGGATGGATGGATGGAGCATGAAATCCTATAAAGGTACAGGTATTGTATGCTGTGTACAATACGGCTGCGTGCGCGGCATCTCAGCGTCAATCATCTCATCGCGCATCACCATTCTCTCTCAGTCTCGTTTCCGAAGTCTGTCGATATCCACTACACTAGCGTTCGCAATCGCCATGCCCCCTTACTGTGAAATAAAACAGGTCCTCTCTTATCAACCAATTCGCTTTACGACCTGGTTGTAGGAACAGAACTCAGTCGTTAAGTGAGGAGTACTTGTGTATAGCAAACCGTATGACTTCAAATTAAAGGATTTAATGATTTTATTATGGTGAAAACAAGAAACAAGAAAAGGAAGCTATTACACCATTGTCATTCGCTGATGCAGAGTTGTTTTGAAACCTTCACCATTAAGATTCATTCAGCTGTTGCTGGCCAGGTAATTAGTTCGTGGTGGTGGTAGGAAAGGTGAATCCACTCCTCGCCTCACACTTGACATCAGTTTAGGAGTCTGAATGCACGTGTCCCTGGCCGCGTTGATGATCACTTCATCAACTACATACTGTAAGCAGATATATTGCTCACTCTTCTCCTCTAGCTGTATCGCTGGGTGCAAATGCGTGTTTCTTGTTTGTAACAGAGGTTGCAATTGCCCACACAGATCACCCACATCTAATGTGCAATGTTGCATGCAAGGACAAAGAAGAAGCAAAAATTTGTATTAAAAAAAAACAAAAAAACACTGCAAGCATTATTACCACCAGTCATGACTTCTTGCAAGCATCTGTAATACTACTAATAATAAATTTTTTACATTTTTTACATGTATATGCAGGTTTAATGGTTTAAAGAGGTAAACCCGCTAAATAGGCGATTGACTCCTTTCCCATTGCCAGTAGACAAGGATGCCTTTCTTCTTTTTCTGGTGTGTCACGTTGGCCGTGTCATGTTTCCAGTGTGATTTGGAGAAAAAATAAATAGTAGAAAGCAGCATGGAGCGGTCCCCACATTCAAAGCATTTCATGGTCCCGCGGGTGGGGTAAAAAAGTCAATAACTTCTGATTTATATTTTGGATTCTAAATCGGATATAACGAGGGAATGATACACGGATATTCCTGTCTATTTACACGCCAACGTCCGGAACTTTAATGCGCATCGCATTGTGCCAGAAAAGGGGTGAAAATGAACATGTCTACCCGGGAATCATGTTTCCATCAATACTGATCGGAGCTGTAGCCGATAAATACCTGTGACTACTGCAGATTAATTTGTCCCGGGAATTAACCCTGATTGTAACCTTTCCAACTAAAGACAAAAGTCAGGTGGGTTGTGGTGTGGGGGTGGTGTGATTTAAGCAGCCACACCTGTCTTAGGTCTAGTTAATTGGGCCCGGGATCAGGGCTGACTGTGCACCTGTCGCTCATCAGAGCTATCGATGAGCATGATCCCCCATCCTCACACACACATGGAGTAGGGAGCCTTTGTCATGGCAATGTTCCATTGCCTTCCCACTTGTTACATTTTGCCGCTCTCTTCATTAGAAAGGTTTGTCTTCAAAATCATAGCCTGCGTCTGTGTCGGGGAGACAGGGAAAAGCCACTTGGATGGCGTGTGGCAGGGGAACTGCTACAAGGGTGTTGGTGGTTTTTTTGTGCAGTCGGAGATCTCTATAGAATACGGGGTTATTTGCATATATTGAGCATGGAAGCCAAATGCCATCAACAAAGGAGCATGGTGAGATGCATTCTGAAGCCAGGTGTGAACACAATCTGTCTGAGCTGGATCTAGAGCCGATTCAGATATATCTGGATTTAGTTTAAGTAACCAGGTCAGAACAGGTCCTCACTCCCCACATCCTCACTGGAATCCAGAGATAGCTCTGACAAAACACAATAAACAACAGGATCATCATTATTACAAGCATCAGCTTCATTTGACCTTGTTTCAAAGATTTCTTCACTGATTGAAATTTTTGAAAATGTAGTTGCGAGTTAACTGATTACTTCTGTCTTCCTGTAGTGTAGAATTTTATATATTTTTTGACTGTAACCAAATGCGTTGAATCTCTGAATCACTTCTGTCACTTTCTGTAAAGTTCTTACCATTTCTTTTCTAGCCCCAGAACATTTTCGGTCTGGGCCCCCTTGTGCTTGTGTAAATCTCTTCTTCCTCCCTGGTTAGCAGGAGTGGGACCTTGTAGTGAACCTTGACTTGGGCATGAGAGGGAAAGGGACTGGGAGATAAGGTGCGCCATCCATTTTGAATGGGCTGATTTGGAGGGAACTGGCGGGGGGACTTTGCAATTCTGAGGGGCCACCTTGTGTTCTTCTTCCCTCCCGTCCACCTGTCTGTTGGTGAGAATGTCATGTGTCCCATCGAAAGTGTAGATTGGGCGCAGCTGCATGGCCTCCATCTCCTTGATTGTGACCACAGGAAGTGGTTGCGCTGGTGATCCGAAGAAATCTGACGAGTCAGAGTAGCGACGACGGGAAGGCTTGGGTATGGAACCAGGATCAGGTTTAGGCACGCTATTGGTGGCAGGGTCAGTTCCAAGGGCAGGAATGTTGACAGAGGGAGGAAACTGCAAGGAAAGCCTCCCTATGCATGCCCTGGCAGAGGAGCTACAAGATCTTGGACGCATCCTGTGGCCTAGAGGGGAGGGGCCAGTGATGACAGATGTCCAAACAGGAGAAGTGGGTCCGGTGGAGGATGGAGAGTGAATTGAGGTGCACCAAGATTGGCGTTTGGATGGAGAGTTGGCCGGTGTGCGGCTTAGAGGGAGTGATACACTCCGCTGAGGTGGCGCTGGCTTTGCCTTGTTCTTCTTCACAACAAAAACAGAGGAAGCTCCATTTCCACAGAAGTCAGCTGACCACCGCCACTGAGTGTTTGCCTTCTTAGAGCTGGGAGTGAGCAGATTGGGTCGACAGACTGTTGAGAAAGACCGTCCTCTGAACTCCTGGCAGGGCAATGTAGCAATTTCGGGGCACACCCCTGCACTGCACACCCTGTTGCGGTCTGCTCTGTCCTCCATTTTGCAACTGGCGCCTCCCCTGCAACTGGCACAGTTAGAAATGGTTAGAACTGTATCTCACTAGTATGGATGCAGCTTGCATAGCTGACTGAAGTAGCCCTTCATTTGGCTAACGGGGCAAATCATTGGAATCAATTTCATCAGCCAATGCATTCATCCACGTGGGTAGGGTAGTTCTCAACATGATTTCTCAAAACAGGGAACTCTGCAGAGGTTTTAGGAAAGAGAGAGAAAGAGAGAGCGACAATAATAGTGGGCAATCAGTCAAAGGTTGAAAATGTAAGAAGAAGAACATGAGTCAAGCCACTTGACCGTGCTTCTCAAATACAGTTTGTCATCATTTGAATATAGTAGCTTCTACCAATCTGTGAGTTTTAATGTAGTTTATAGGGGAGTAAAGTTTATGTTTTTCTACATTATTGTGGTTATTTTAAACACATACAGAGGCACACTGCTTATGACCAATTCCTCCAAGCAAATGTTCTGAGCACTTAAGGCCACCTCCCGATACCATGTCCTGATATCCGTCTTAAAGTTTTTCCCAACGGAAAATGGGGGTGTGGTAAGGAATTAAACATCAAATATTAGCAACACCATGGCAACCAGCGATTAAACAAAGCAGATCCTCACCAACATTGCGTCAATCATGGAAAGTGCCACTCAAGCTACAGTTTTTGAGGTTTTTTGATTGCAGCAGGGAGTGACATTAGAAAACATTAGAGTTGACCAGATTGATACTGTAGATACTTTATTCAATAGTTAATATCGAAACAGGAAACCTCTTCACGCTTCCTTCTAAAAATTATTTACGATTCTGATAATTTTAAAAATAAAAATGTAACAAAGTAAAGTATTGGTTACCTGCTGGCGTGATGTGTAGGCAGATGGTCTTCTTCAGATGGTCTTCATGCTTTTCAAATATTAGTCAGTAATGTTGTGTAGTTATACCTTATTCTCTTTCTAACTTTCTTGTTCTCTTACTCTCTTTCCTAACTCAGTGACCCACCCAGCACCAACCACAGCTTCCTCAATTCAGGTCCCTCCCTTATGAGCACACACACACACACACACACACACACACACACACACACACACACACACACACACACACACACACACACACACACACACACACACACACACTGGCACAACAAACAACCTTGTGTGGGACGGCAAAGCTGTTTGCATAACGGCATTTGACATACCACAAGGAGTTCGGTAAAAACTTCTGGTTGTGAGAAATCGACTTACACAACTCCTTCCTAGATGTCCTTTTAAGAGAATGTGATTTCAAAACATGCCAGAATGATGAGTGAACTCCCAAGTCATGTTTAAAGATGGCCTTTTATTTATTGCTTTAAATTATATCCAATTCAGCGATTCGTTTTTACCTAAAGATTGACGTGAGACAGTTAATTGTTGTAACAATGCAAACAAATCCGTGCAACTTCGCCGTGTTCAGGAGAAAACGAGGAACAGAAGAGACGAGCGACGTTGTACTAGTATATTTTGTGGGTCTGCCTGAGAGAACATTAAGTGTGCAGAGAGAGAGAGAGAGTGTGCATTAAATTCAACAGAGTGTAATAACTTAATTTTGCATGAATGGAATACAAACTACCGTATCTGAATCATATCTGAATAATTTCACTTCTGAAATGACTTGTCATATTTTCAGCTGAATGCTGAAATTTCTAAATCATAGTTTCATTTAATTAGGTGGACTAAATAAAACGGCACATGATCGTGTCCCACACATTTTACGGCAAACACTTTGAAGTTGATTGCTGGACTTTTAAAGCCATGTACGTTCTCTAATCCACGTACAAGCCCTGAAAGTCTTTCAAGGCTGTGTAAATTACTCTAATACAGCGGAGATAGGAGGGTCTTCGAGTTGAGGGCCCGGCATGTTAATCTCCATTGATAAAGCGGTGTAATCCTGAAAGGGGCAGCAGTGAATACCATAAGCCTTCAGGTTAGGATGTGCGTAATAAGGGATTAACGCTTTTCACATGGAGATCAACAAAAAGATGAAAAGAAGAAATTTGCCCTTTCTTGTCCTTGCATTTCTGAAAATCAGCTTTAATTTTCAAAGTGTCGTTGGGTGGATCTAGAAGTAAACTGTCGTTAGCTGCTTTGCCACCAAGGTATAGCGGCTAACCATATACTGTAGGTCTGGAACCTTCTGATAAGGATAGGGAACATGAGCAGTCCCTACTTGGTTGCTTGGAGATAATGCAAATCAGGTTAGATCTGTTTGATATAGCATTTAAGCACACAACAATACTACCACATCAACGGTTGCGACCTAGCCTGGGAGAGTTTTCATATGTGGTGCAGGATTGAAGATTCAAGATTCAAGAGGTTTATTCGTCACATACATATACATACTTTCATACATATATGCAGTGAAATGTAATGCAACGCACCCGGTGATTACACACAATATGTCCTAGGAAAATTTCTTTCTACTAGACCAACTAACTGATTCCTAAAACGTAATACAGTAAGTCGAATACTTATACAATAAAATAAAAATATATAGAATAAAATAAAATAAAATAAAATGGAATAGATAAAGGGAATAGGCTTACGTATATGGGATAGACTTATGTATATGGGATAGGCAATTATGTATATACAGATATGTGCATTAAAGTGGCATGTGAATAAAGTGAGGTAGTGTTTGTGAGATATACAGCACAGTATACAGCAGTACGGCGCAGCAATACGGTAACACCGAACAACCCAGAACAGTGACACAGTATGCGGTACAGTATGCTACATACAGTACAGTAAGGTAGTGGAGCCTATGTGTGTGGCTCCGTCTCTGTTCTCGCTGTGTGACTGCGGAGGCGCTTGCCTGACCGCAGCAGCTGGAACAGACCGTTGTTGGGGTGATGAGGATACTTCATGATCCTGCGGGCTCTGCTACTACACATCCTGGTGTATAAAGACCGGAGCGCAGGCGACCGCAAGGGGCGGCGTCACTATCACTATCGCCTGGAGATGAGATCTTGCAGACCAGATTCATTCTATACCGCTTTATGTTCCCGTTTTGGCTAGCGACCCTTTTTGTTTCTTCGTTTAATAAAAAACGTGCAGTGTCGGCACCTCACTGCCCGAACCCGTATCTGTGGGTAGAGTCTCCCACAGTGTGTTATGCAGTAGATAAAGAAATACCAGTGTTGATCATGTCTTTTGACGGAGAAAAGAAGACAGATGGAAAACGTGTTTCTGTGTTACCCTTGGAAATTAGTTGACTTCAAGATATCCACCTACCCATGAACCTCACTTATTCAGACTTACTTATCCAGTGACCAGCTTTTTTCCCATTTTCATCCTGCTATGCCTTACAAAAGGCACACAAAGGCCCAGCACACTTTTGCTTCCCTTCACAAAAACTATCGAAGCGTAAAATCATTCTCACCCCACCCATCTACCCACATAATCAAAAACAAACTAGCAAAAGATAAATCTCTCCAGGGACTGGTTATGGACAATAATTACATTTAATGAAAATGCTCCTTAATCATCCACAGTAATTAGTGAACTGCTGCTCGTGTTTGGGTAAACTCATGTGGTCTCCCTTCGCAATATAATCCAGTCATTTCAAGTTATTTCCAGCACGGCTTTAACACTTTCATATTGTCTTCAAAATGTAGTCAAATACCACACACCTCAATGGTAAGCTTTTTTGGTACGTTGAAGGCCGCCTTCTCCAGAAGATCCAGGTGTCCAGGAGTTAAATTGTGGGTGGACACCATTCACCCACTTTTGGTGAATTTATAAATGCAATGAGATAGAAATTGAAGGGGTTTCAAAAATGTTTTTTTTCTTCCAAATGAGCCTCCCGGATGGAATCAGGCTCACTGATAACTTTGAGGACTCTCATGAAAAGCTCTTTGAGAGAGAGCAGCCAACTTAGCCGTGCAATCGACTGATGTGTAATTAAAAAAACTTATTACGTATTAATTGCGCAACTATTAATGTAATTGTAGTACTATCTATATCACTTGTTCTAGATAGATAAAGATAGATGGGTGTGTGAATAATTTAACTGGAATCCTCCAAGCCCAATATGCATCATGATACTCTATAGATATTTTCCCAGATGCCTTCCAATAATGTCCAGACTTTAGGAGACTGGACACCAGTGACAAAGTGAAAAAGTAGTCTCTACAGTCTATATACACAAACTGTATTATTTTTGTGTGTTGGATTCACCGTGTATTTTAGGGATCTTGATTCAAATGTGGCTCCCAATGGAGACAATGGTTGTCTCGTGGTTAGACTACATATTTTTGTGTTTGTACTATCGCTATTGAGGTAGCTTTGGAATACCTGCGTGCTTTTTTGTGTGCATCATGTTCTATGGAGCCAACAATGGGATCTATGTTAGCGTCCTCCAGAGGCTCTTAAGTGCTGTTCGGCCCAGCCAGGTAAAAGGAAGTCACAGAGAAGTGGCCTGTAATTGGAAGAAGAAGACGGATGGAGAGGCAGGAGAAATGCTCGAGGAGAGCAATCCTGCAATGGGCAGGAAGAGGGCAAGGAGTAGAGAATGAAGTTAACTGCTGAACGATGAATGAATTTGTTATTTCATACTCTCTGCCACCCTGGAACTATTAGTCTCTTTTTTGCCTCCTTTTTTCACCACTCCTCCTCATTCTTATGTTTTATCTCTTTTACTTATGCTTTACCCCCCCTCTCTAGGCGTGGCTGACAGAGATCCATGAATATGCCCAGCAGGACGTGGTGGTCATGTTGCTTGGGAATAAGGTGAGATACCGCCCCTACCACAGAGACATGGATGGACAGATGGGAGAGGTGGAGCAGTGTGAGGTTGGAGCAGAGGCAAGGGGTGGGGGTGCCACATATTGGATGGTATGGACAGGTGGATGGACGGACGGACAAATAAATGGATGGATTCCAGCAGGGCGGGTTGGTGGATGGATTCAGTGAGAGAATCGAGAGGGGATGCAACGGTGATAGATGATGGAAGGAAAAGGGCCTATAATGGCTGATTGTTGAAATACTGTAAACTCGATGATAGAGCGATGGCGAGGGATATAATGATCATAATAAAGGGGGGGATAAAGAGCGAGAACTGGTAGATGGCAGGGAAATCACAGGGAGAAGTGTGGTATTTCACTAATGTAAAGCTGTATGAAGATGGAGAGAAAGATGGTTGGCTTGTTGATTGGTTGGTTTGAAGGAAAGAAGGAAGGGAAGAAGGAAAAGAGTAGTAATCTAACCAGTGGATTGAGTTGCGGGGCGAGAGCGCTTCATAGTGAGAGGACTGTGACTGAGCTCCTGTACAGATGTTCTAGAATTGTTTCAAAGCACCTGTTTGTAAAAAAACATTACCTGCAGGTACCACACTGACAGCTATGTCAATAAGGTGTTTGGCACCAGGCAGGCTGATAGATGATAGAGGAAGGCAATTGGCTATGTAGGGTGATTTGGTGATTTGGTGATTTGTTTATATGTACAGTTTGTCTGGCTGGATCCATAGAATATGTGCATGTGTGCACCCATCCATCCAGTGACTCAGTGATGGGTGAACAACAGATGATTTGAAGGATTTTAGCCCAATTTGTGGCTAAATATCTCTGTGGCAGTTTCCGCTACCAAAGGCCACCCAAATGGCGTTTTCAGGGACCTCCGGCACAGAGACACAAATGATGGGGTTGTAGACACACAGTTTATTGTAGAGAGTTGGCTACTTGGAATAAGCCCAGGAGCAGATAGACATGTGTCATGACAAGGGCTCCTATCCTGAATGTGTGTTGATGGAGGTTTTACCTGTTGCTCATTAGACCAACCAACGGGCAACATGGTATGCAGCCACACTGATCCTGGGCCCCAATTACCTCGACCCAGGACAGGTGAACCTGCTCAAACCACACCATCCCCACACCACAAACCCTAACCCTATTTATAGATAAATTGACAGACTAAAGAATTTTACTGACGGATTGAAAAAGTAGAATGTTGGTTTCTTTAATCCAATCCACAACCAGTATTATATGTCAACGCTCCAACCACCCAAACATGCCCTGTACATGTTTCTGGATCAATATTTCTCTGTCAATCTCACACCTCTAATCTCTCCATGCTCCGTATAGTCTGGGATGGAAAGTGGAGGGAAGTGGAGTGGAGAGGAATGGAGGACGGATGGGTAATAGATGGGTTGTAAGTCAATGCCCTGTGTCCAATTTGTTCCAGGCTGACTCCACTCATGACAGGGCAGTGAAGAAAGAGGAAGGCGAGAAATTGGCTAAGGTGAGTTTTCACACACGTTCACACACACATGCGCACACTTTCAAAATCCCACATCCACTCTGTATAAAACTGAATTGTAATAGGTCTAGGGCTGTAGCCACAACAAATTGAACCAGGGGCAGTCAGTCTTCACCGGGGGACTGTGGACCGGGGACAATTGCCATTTTTTTCAAATCCACCTGTCAGGATTTAGCATAGCACTGTGCACCAGTGGTAATAGTGTCGGGAATATTATTTGTATGTTGCCATCTATTCAGTATTCCTACCAGTCTACAAAGATAGTCCACAACATCGTAAAGCCACGAAAACCCGACATGCTTCTAC
Organism: Zeus faber; assembly: GCF_960531495.2. Taxonomy (NCBI): domain Eukaryota; kingdom Metazoa; phylum Chordata; class Actinopteri; order Zeiformes; family Zeidae; genus Zeus; species Zeus faber. The sequence continues at coordinate 4,597,138 of NC_137207.1, forward strand.
TTCAAATTCTCGTCAAATTGCTGAGCCTTCTTTCTAACGTCCTCTAAATTGTGTCAGTCTGGTTAATTTGTTAATGATGTAGACCTTGCATTTTTCTAAGTGCTGGAATTCCCGAGTTGAGATTCACATGAGGACACTCGATGCCCTCTATACGAGGACATACTGGTAGCAAAAGTAGGGTAGCAAAAAAAAAGTTGCTTTCTATGCATCTCTAACTCTGTCCCTAACACCTAACCTGCAGATTATTAGTATCGTAGTAGTATTAGTAAGACAAAATGTCCTCACTTTATTCAGTATTGATTTCCAAACGGTCTACAAACATAGTCCACAAGACCATAATACCCGAGTGGAGATCCACATTGGGACACTCGATGACCTCCATGCAAGGAAATTTTGGTCCTCAGAAGGATAGTTTAAAAAAGTGTTTTTGTGTGTCCAGATCACACATAACCACTTGTTTGTTTTTCCTCGCTGTTTGTCCGTGTAGGAGTTTGGCGTGCCTTTCATGGAGACCAGCGCTAAATCCAGTCTGAATGTTGAGCTCGCCTTCATTGCCGTGGCAAAGTGAGTGATCCACACGAGTGCATAACGCATCCTTCAGTGTGTATAAACTTATGTTTTTAATCCTCTCGTTTATTTTGGCCACCTTCGCTTGAACTACTCTGGCAAATGCAATTAAATCCTCTTGACCGCTTGGCTGTTGACCATGCATATATACACTATACAGAATGATGGCATTTCACTACCATGTATCTAAGTGTGAATGCATATTTTCTGCCTTGTCATGTTCCATGTTGCACATTACCAAAAATAGCCATGCAGACCTCCATATTATCCTATATTTTTTTCTCTCACTTTCAACCCTTTATTTTTGTCTTTTCCATCTTATTCCCTCTATCTTTCTGCCACCATTTCTTTCCTCCTTTCTTTCTCTTTTGTCTTTCTTGTGTCTTTTTTTCGTCTTTCTCGTCTCCCTCTGTTTTCCTAATTTGCCTCCTCTTCCTCACATTTCTCTCCTTCCCTCCCTAATTTCTCTTCTGTTTCTGCCTCTCCGTCTCTCTTACTCTCCCTTGCTCCCATCCTCGCTCAATCTCTCTCTCTCTCTCTCTCTCTCTCTCCCTCTCTCTCTCTTTGTCTCTCTTGCTCTCTCTTTCTCTCTCTCTCTCTCTCTCTCTCCCTCTCTCTCTCTTTGTCTCTCTCGCTCTCTCTTTCTCTCTGTCAGAGAGCTGAAACACAGAACCATGAAGGAGCCTGATGAGCCCAAGTTCCAGCTCCAGGAGTATGTTGACAGAGAAATGAGAACTGCTGGCTGCTGCCGCTCATAGACTGTGTGTGTGTGTGTGTGTGTGTGTGTGTGTGTGTGTGTGTGTGTGTGTGTGTGTGTGTGTGTGTGTGTGTGTGTGTGTGTGTGTGTGTGTGTGTGTGTGTGTGTGTGTGTGTGTGTGTGTGTGTGTGTGTGTGTTTGAGCCATTTGACGTCAGCTTCCCTCCACTGGAGTATGTAATGGTTTCGATTGAGGGTGCATGAACACCATCTGATATTCCTGGATATTTATTTAATTATTTTCCGATGACACCCATAATGCAACCTCTCTCCCAACCCACTTTGCTGCAACTGTGAATGTGATATAACTCCAATGGACACATACATGCATGTTTGCCAACATATACTGCACACAGTGCATGCATACCCACACTGAAACAAACACACAACTTCGAGTTCCCTTCTATTGTTTAATGGATCTTTGTCTCTATTTTATGTAATTTATGACCATTTTGAGTTATTAGGTGCAATATTCCATGAATGTATCTGACGTACATATGTGAATTTAGAATGTTTATCTATAAAAGCTTTGTAATCTGAGTCTCACTAATACTTGTCCTCCGTGCAGGAAATTATTTAACAAAAATTGGAGTAAAAAGTAGAAAAAAACAGAAATAGCTATGTCAACAAAATATATACATTTAAAGATTTCACTATTAGAAATTAATGGATAATGCCGAAACAGGGTGTGTCGATGTAAGCCAAGCGACACGATGCGACGCTTTAATGTCTTGTTCCAGTTCCAATTTGTTTTGTTGCAACGCTGTCACATCAGTGGATATACTAGAATAGTAATTGTTTTGCTCCAGCAGTTCCTACACATAATATAATTCACTGCAATAGTGGATGGATGAAAGAATTCAAAGTGTGCAATTGTGCCACACATAGCAGTACATGATCATTTAATCCATGGATATAATTTCATTATCATGGAAGCACCTACTTGCATTATGTTTTCAGTTTAAGAAGCTTCTGCCCGGAAAGACCGATCTACACTCCCAAGGATCGTAATCGCTGTAATCGCAGCTTAGTATGGTTATCATCATTTAATTCACCTCTTAAAAGTTCATGTTCAAGTTCAGCTGTTTTCTGTTTTTCAACCCAGGCCTTATTATTAAAAGGTTGCGTCATTAATAACTGTTCATAGCACAACATCGCTAGAGTTACAAATAAATATGGAAGCTTAATTTTTCAGTGTTCTAATATTTTTATTTCCTTCAAAGTTTGTGTAACAGCACATTTATTTGGCCATACTGTATTATGAAAAGATATATAATCCTCAAGGTACCACTTATGTGGGTATGTCTTGTGTAGCTTTCTTAGATTTTAGATACACGTTCACATGTTGGGTATGTTACAATCTGCCTCTCTTAAATATATTTTTGCTTGTTGGTGTATTTAATTTATTCTTTCATTTTATTTTTTTTATAAATCTATTGTATTAACAGGATGGGATTATAACGATTCCCAAGCTTCTGTCTGTTGTTGATATATGAAAATAAATGAACGATTATAAGTCTACATGATAGTATTAAATCCTTGTCTTTTCGGTAGTTGAAAATCCTGTAAGATATTTGAGGTACGAGTTTATTGTTATCAAATCTTTTATCTGTATCATCTTTGCAGCATTGCAACTGTTTCCAAAGTTTTAAATCTCCAGTGTCAATAAAGAATCGGTACAAAAATGACTAATTGATTCTTTCATCTGGTCGGCTCGCAAATTACTGAGCATCATAACTTTAATTGATCGGCAGTTCTACCCTGTGGCAGTCTTTAGTTATTGCAATTTCTATCTGACAGTCGAAAGGCTTTGCCTTGTTAAATTGAAAGGCTCATAGCTCCAACACATCACTGGTAATTTGATATGCATCTTGGGTATATGTAATATGGGAATTTATTTTTGATTCCAGTTTAAACTGGTTTGTCTCAAGCAGAGTGACATGCCCTGTTTTTATCAGATTCATAGGCTCATCGGTCATGGTGCAAATTACGTCTAGACCACCCATGTGCATCATGCATTCAAACTATTGGGGCTCATAAAATAGACCCCAGGTCAGCGGTCCGCTCAAGATTGCGCAGCTGATTCGAGCTACTTTATATCACCCATCAGCTTATCTGACGATGTCTGAAAATGGCTCAAATCAAGTTGAGATGACTAGGGGTTCCCAAACCTTTTCATGGAAAGGGCCCCCTGACAGAAAGCTCTGGCTAAGGACCCCCCCCACCCCTCAAAAAAGGTGCATGCACTTTATTTGCCTGTAATGTCATGTCGTCTGACATTTCACTTATACATTACTGACAAAGAAAATCGAAATTTCACCAAAATCTTGTGAGTGTTCATTTCGAAGATTGATAGTGACAATAAAAGCAAAGCAAGCAAGCAAAAATGAATTTACAAAGTAAGTCAAATATAATGATAAAAATCAATCACGGTAGCTCAGGCGGTAGAGCTGGTGGTCTAGTGATCTAAAGGTTGCTGGTTGGATCCCAGGCTCCTCCTGCTAGCATGCTGTAGTGTCCTTGAGCAAGACACTTAACCCCTAATTGCTCCTGATGGCTGCGTCCGTCGGTGATTGAACAGTTGTAAGTCGCTTTGGATAAAAGCGTCTGATAAATGACTAAATGAAATGAAATGAAATGAAAACAGGTTAAGAATAAGCGTTCCTCAGCAAATCATTTTCTTATTTGAGGGGAGTCTTGGATTTTACTATCATGACACCCAAAATGGACAAAATTAATACAATAGTATATATATTATATTTAATATTTATGAAAAAAATAAAAGTATACTTTTCGTTGTATATTATTAAAATCATATGTAAAGGGACCCCAGTTTGGGGGGAACCCCCCGGGCTCGTCAAAAAAAGAAACATTCCATTTAAAAAAAAGGTTGTTCGCCACCCCTGGCTGCAATGAGCATGTTTCGCCAGCAGGCGGCGGCAGACACCTGTAAGCCGGTACATGACAGGCACGTAAGGCAGGCGGCTGGGCAAAGGAAGTGTGGGGCGGGACTTCCGGTCAAAGTTTCCTTTGTGACTCGGAAGTGGCGGAGCGCCCAGCGCCCGACGCCGAAGCCGCCTGCCCCCCGCGAACGACACGCAGCCACCGCGAAGAGTATGCGAGCGACACGTTGATATCTCCACGGGACAGTTCGCGCCCCTGCGTGGGGGGGAAAAAAAAAGAGTTTGCTGTCTTAAGTTGACGCCATCTACGAAGCCGCTGCGCGAGTGACAGGCACTGTTGGTGTTTAGCCGCGCTACAGCGCAGCGCTCGCTAGCACAGCAAGCTAACGGCTAACTAACTTAGCAGTCTGTCTGGAGCCGGGGATGCGGAGTGTGGCGGTTTCCGTGTTTCGGGTGTGCGTCTGAGCCAGTGGGGGAGCCCTGCTTTGAGTCGCCGTTCTGACTGTTAGGGTGAGTTTCGACGATCGGCTAACGATAGCGGAGAGAGGCTGTTGTGTTGTTTTGGCCAGTGACAGCTGTGATGGTGGTGGTGGCGGCGGAGGCGGTGCTGCCGCTGCCGCCTCTGCCCCGTGACATCTTTGTGGAGGCCTCCCGCGACGCGGTGGATCCGGCTGTGGGCTCGAACGATCAGTGCCCGCCACTGCACTCTAAATGTGCCGCGTGGCTCTCTTCCCAGAGATCGGTCGAGTGATGGATCACAACAGATCGCCCGGTTCACAGTGAAGTAGTTCTTATCACGAGTCCTTGTTTATGTCCCCCGCCCTCTTTTTCAACAGAACAATTCCCAGGTCTCTCCTACTGACATGGAAAGCCGCCTCTCAAAGATTTAGGCACAGGTAAGGAACCAGCTTGCATTCTCTATAAAACTGTCAGAGCAGATGCCAACTAATTCACAGCCGTGGGTGCGACAAAACTCCTTATGCCATGGGCACACACACTCTGACACTATACAGTTAACACTACACAGCTTTCTGTCTTTTGATCGGGAATCTTGAAGTCGTGCGGTTTCACACTACGTGACTGATCGGCAACAGGGGTCACACATTACAAGGTCTTTCACCTGGAGGAGTCCCAGACGAGTCTGTTGGGTCTCCAAACTGCGTTTTGTCAGGATGCACGCATGAGAAGTGACACTAAATTATGTGATACCATGTGTGGGACAGAAATCTTTATTTTTACCTTTCTCAATTGTTGATCACTGTAAAAAAAACGAAAAAAGAGTAAAAGCAGAATTTGAATAAGAAATATTAAAAACCTAGGGAAGAAAAGTAAAATAGGTATGTCGCATCTTTCTGGCTGCTGCTCCGGTGCACTTCAGTCTCTCCTTCTCGCCCCCCCCCCCCCCCCACTCCGTGTCTGCTCTCATTGGCTGTAGCTCGTTGCGTCGCTCCAGATTTGAGCCCGACATGACCAGATATTAAACCTGCTTGATATCTGCGCTATGATTTGCCTCCAAACAGGGGCATTGCTCGGTGATCTTCAAAAACCTGTTGGCGAGTAGAAAGGCTAAAATCTTGTAGTCTGAACTCGGCATCAAAGGGTGTTTTTGTTTCTTGTGGCTGGTGTTTATAATGGCTTTATAACAGGCCTTGGTCTGTTTTTTTTTTTGTTTTACCTGTTGGCCCATATGCAATAGTCTCTGTCTGCACAGGAACTGTAACCCTATCCATCAATGGTGGAGTCGTGATTCCAAGAAAGGATGGAAAAAAAGAAGGGTGTGTTTCTACCTGTGTGATCATGTTGCAATACATATCCAAGAGACGAGTGTAGGCGTGTGCGTGTAGAGAGGAATGCCAGAGAACACGGTGTCCCTCCTCCTCACATTGTGCAGCAGCACAATGTTCAGGGTATGTTTCAACCCCCTCCCCCTTCTCAACAGAAGAGCTACCCTGAAGGAGAAGATATTTTACTGGCATCGCAGCATCTCAGAAGCATACATAGCTACAGACCATTCTTATTTGCCTGGCATTGGGCTGATATTTGAGATCTCTGGAGTTTCGCCAGTTATAGACATGTATCAACCCAAACCCCATGTAATAACCCAAACTCTGGTAAATTGTCCCGATCAGATAACAAAAATGCACTACAGTTAAAATCTGCGTTTTCTAATGTTAATCATAGAGCCGTGCACTCTTTGTGAGGAGTCCTACATATTTCAAGGAAATATGCCACACTGTCACATGAGCCAGTGGAGTTGCAAAGCATTCACATTGAAGCAGTTGGATGCAAAGGCAGTTATAATGAAGTTACCGATTGAATCTCACCACACTTAATAACAAAATAACAAATTAACATAATAACAAATCACAATTTCCTTTTATGGATTGAATATCAGCCGCTTTGTGGTACTATTGGGTGTTACTACATATTATTTTTATTTATTTAATTTGTTTAAATGATAGCAACCTCCTGTTGCTGGTGCTTTTAAACATAGAGCCTTGTTACCCCTATTAAGTAATTTTTATTTATGTGACTCGCCATGTCCCAATCTGTATTTCACACCGCTGTACTATTGGCTGTGCGTGGAAAAACATTGAAAATGAATTTTTCTTCGTCCAAAATGAGATTATAGCAGATTTATGTTCGTCAAGTTGTTTTCTATCGCTCAATTTATTTTAAAAACTGAATTTGATTTCTAAATATTAGATAAATATTATAAAGTCGAGGCTACTTGATCCACCAGCATTTCACATGGCAGATGCACTCAATCATATCGCAGAACTGGCAGTCAGCAGCGGGAGGCAGCGATGGAGGGGTGCTCCGAGAAAACAATTTCTCGAATGCAAATGGATGGGAGGACCCCTCCATTTGCATTCTGGGAATTGTTGTCTGGTGATAGGTCGACAGTGAATGTGAGTATGGTTAGAAACACAATTAGAAGCCGTGTAACTACATAGCTTACATAGTGGCCCTATTCGCTTTGCAACATCTTCCCAAAGACCTTTGTCCTTTGTCATTTGTCCACACATAAAGGATTTTTGGGGATCATAAGGGTCCTTGTGCTCACCACCCTGACAAATAACTTCACACTTCAGACCAAAGTCATTAATTCAGACCTAATGAACAATCAATCTTTTCATAATTTGACATTAAAGATTCCCTCCACTTGGCATTTTGTACAATCAGACCAACAGGCAAAGTGAGGACAGATTATCCTTGCTTTGCTGACACCAAATCAACCCACAACAATAAGCGGAAGCAGTGAAGAATGGTTTTCAATTGATACTGTAATCAACAGCACAATAGAGATGCATGTCAGCATTAATTAATGCCTTTGTGGTAATATGATATTTCTATGCCCGTAAATAGAAATAGACTCGACGCCGAGCCAATTTTGTTTGCTCAGCGTCGCAGACCTTGCCGTCAAATTGAAATACCAGAAAATGCTGGAGCTTCATGGGGCTCCCGCTTCTTGTGAGTCTGAGATTTAAATGTTAATTTGGCAGTGTTGTAGGGTGGAAATGGGAGAATTTGTCCAGCCCTTGATGTCACAGCAATGTCAACAATCTATCTGTTGCTAACGTGCCACACTTAAATGGAGCGATATTGACCGATTATCACAGTCCGCTGCATAGTGATTAGTCAAATCTGATTAAGTACAAATCTATTTCACCTAACCTCTGTTTACTTATTACACCACAGACAAACAAATTAAATGTCCTAATCTGGAGATGTTCCCCTTAGGTCGATGCAGACGTTGATTTAAAAATAATTAAAAATCAAAATGATAGTGCTTAAAAAATAGACTAGTAGACTGTAGGACCAAACCATGTCAGTGCATGCTGGCATGCAGACATCAGGGCATACGCATTTGATAGCGAGAGAAAGACTTAACACATCCAACAAACACTGCCTCATTGTTTTCGCGCCCGCTGTGTGGTAATAACAGAATCGCAGCCAGCACCCCACTGCTACAAAACACACATTTGCAGAGAGTGAGAGGGAGATCAATAGACAGGGCAGTGGGCCCTATCTCTGGCTTTGTAAACAACCATAAGTGTTTGCCATCTCCGTGATCAAGGCCACCCGGCTCACATTGTGAGTGAGTGTGCGTGCGTGTTTTCAACTTTCAGTTTTCAGCCGATGCAAGGAAACCGTGTTTTGACTGCGAAGGAGTGGAGGAAACTCTTGACAAAGGGAAATTTCCCCCTTTCTTTGTCACCAGAAAAGCCACAAAAAAAGTGCAAACATGCATATTCACTGGTTGACTTAATCCTAAGCCTGCAGCCTTGAATTCCTCCTCCCCTGCTTGTGTTCTGGAGTGTAAGAGTTTGCCTGTGTCTGAGGGTTCCATAATTGCACAAGAGAGACTGTGTTCTGGTGCTAGCTGCCCGACAAGCTGCAGCCTGCAAAAAAGTACTCCAGGTATCTCCAAGAAATCTCCTCCAGCCAAAATTGTTTCATAGGGTAACTTTTCTAGTTAAGGAGCTTCAGCCTTTCTGTGTGGAGTTTGCATGTTCTCCCCATGCTCACATGGGGTTTCCTCCACCTAACGTCAGTAAGGACCCCCCCCCCCCCAAAAAAAAACCCATGCACACATCATCATCTGACCAGCGATGGACACTCATCACCAGGTCCCCGGGCGCGTCAACGAATGCTGTCCACTGCTCCTGGCTGTGCCCCCGGAGGAAGGACAAGCCAGGATGGGTTAAACGCAGCATGTGCATGTTTGTGTGTGTGTGTGTGTGCATGCATGTGTTGTATGTATGGAGTCTCTTTTAGAGCTGAGCGATTTGGGGAAAATGATCAAATTGCATTTTTTTAGACCGATATCGCGATTGCAATATTTTTTAAAGTTCTTAATCGTCTTTATTATTCACTAAGTGCAAGCAATATATCTTTCTATAGTATGACCAACCCAACATTGGATACAGTCAACATATAAACTGCTCTTTCCTGTAGGCCAGGCCTACATGTTAGGATGAAATGAGATGAATTGATGCATGAATTGATATGAATAACATATCTTTATTTAGCTATTGAATTGTGAGGGGAAAAAAAACATCAGTCACAGTACAATGTCGACTGATTTAACTTCAAGCCTTGTAATTGTTTGAATCTGAAAATTAACATTCAAAAAATATGCAGTGTTTCAGCAAAAAGTAATTTTTTACGAAAATGTTGCGCATATATGTCACAAACTTTCATATATGTTGCATACGTCCACATACACCGAGCGCCACTCCATGTGCTCAGTGGTAGGCTCCGACCGGACTCTACAGGTGTTCTGGGCTCTGCCAGCAGCACATGCCCCCGCACAGCGCACCGTTGCCCGGGCCAGAGCACCGGATCTCACCGGGGGGCAGCACGGAGGTTTGGTTAAAACAATCACTAGAGGTGGGGGGGGTCAAAGTCACACAGAAAGTATCCCCATTACGCGCGGTTTGGTTCCATACACATTTTCTTTTGGTTCCATTAGGAGACATAAAATGAAAACAGTGTTCTGGTGTGCTGATAACGGACACCCCATCACTGGCCCCCGCAATTTCGGTACCGTCAGAGAGGGAGACAGGTGAGCAAATTGTGCCCTGATCGCAGGCAAGCTAGGCGCTTGTGCCCAATGTCATCGCACTCGAAGCATTTCATACTTCCGGAACTGACATGACCATGTAGTACCCCCCTCCATCCCTAACTCTAAAAGACGTTGAGGGTCTGAGTGACATTTTTAAGAGACAAACAAACAACACCTGTCTCTGTAGAGACTGGACATGCGCCACGGTTCGGATCGGACTCACCATTTTTCCAAATCTTTTTGATTTTTTTTTTCTTCCTGAAAAACCAATGAAATATTTGTATGAAATAAATGTTCGTGAAAACCCACTATTTGTGCTTTGCCGGTATTCGGATTCGGGTCCACTCCTACTTTACGTGCTTGTCCTGGGAATGTTACTGCTTTCATTCACACACTTCCATTCACAGCCGTACCGGAATCTTCCTAGAAATGATATGAGGGGAAGAGAAGGGAATTTTATGGAATGACTTTTAAGGAACATCAACACTGACTCCTTTTCCCACATTACGCCAATATGGAAAAGTGCCAGTGGATTTATGGCTTTCAGTGCAAGTGGGGAAAAAAGGCTTGTGGTGAGGGGGTGGTGTGGTTTAAAAGGTTCACACCTGTCTTCGGTCTAGTTAATTGTGCCCAGGATCCGGGGTGGCTGTACACCTGTTGCTCATCAGAGTAATCAACAAGCACAGGTTAAATCACCCATCCTCACACACACAGGAGGAGCCCTTGTCATGAGATGTTTCCATCTGCTCTGGGCTTGTTCCATCTTCTGATTCCTATGTAACTGATGCCATCCTAGCATCTTACCTGCTCAAAAGCCAGATCCTGGTCCATTTTTTTGTGCATTTTTTGTGCAATTTCATCATGTATCAGATTTTCATTAAACAAACCAGTGAATAAACCAATCACTGAAAATAGTAAGCACACAGGGTCTTCTAAGGTACAACTTTTGACTGAATGCCTTCAAATCTGCCACAGGTCTGTCCATCACCCTGGCAACACTGGATCCACAGAAGAGGCAGGAGTTGTGTCTCGGCAGCATGGCAGTCCCTAGGACACCAGGCTCCGCCCCAAGCCCTCGGAGCGAAGCGGTGACCAATGAGCTTCAGGAGCTGACCCTCCAACCCGCCCCTGTGCTGCCACTGAGGGAGAGGAAAAATGGTGAGCCCGGGTCAAGCGGTCAAAGCTGTCAAACAGCTCCTCGCCATTTCATGTGTCAATCATATCTTGCTGGTAAAGTGGTCCGTCTTTGTCAAATCGGCTGTGTTATTGGGGGCTAGCTGTCAAGATGCTTTCAAATGGAATATTTCAAATTTTAATGTGTGAGGTCCTCATAGCCGTTTTGATAAGGGTTGGTAAAAAATAAGAGTTAAAGTTTGTATGGCAAAAAGTAAATGTCAGATTTTCTTTTAAAGGCTTCTCGGATGTTTCACTGTGTTTTCATTTGGTATCGAAAAGGGGGGTAAAAACCTTGAGACTTCCTTCCCATTTTGTTTTTCACAAAAAAAGACCTTGTAGGGTAACAGCTCGGCTTTGAACTTTAAGTTTGTGTTTTCAGCATAGCATCTTTCACAGACGTGGACCTTTTCCAACAAAAATTCCATTGAGCCAAAAGGCGTACATGGAGGACATATTACATAATCAGAGGCCTGAAACATTGGGAGGAGGGAGGGAGGAGAGAGCGGCAGAAGTTAAAATGTCAAAACCTGTCTCAGCAGCTCTGTCATTTATCATTGGACAGCTTACCGCTCCACTGGGAAGGTGGGGTTGAAGATGAAGGAGATAGTCCTGAAGAGATTATGTGTTCAGGGCAAGCGTATGTGTGTGAGCATGTATGACTGTCTTTTCGCTCTTTGGCTTTTTACCGTACAAGGCCCACAAGTTGAATCAATCCTGCAGACCTTCCAACCTGCACAGATTTTGTGTACCAACTAAGCAATTCTTGGTCAGAGTCCGCAGATATGAAATGCCAGCTGAAACTATGCAAAACAAAAAAAACGGCATCCCTCGTATTAGACCAAATGCTACGACCTTGTACTTGTGGTTCTGTAACCCCTCCCCTCACACACTCACTCCACATCCACTGATACGCAGCACACTGAGCGCAGTGGTAGTTTATCATCCACCAAGGTGCTCCGATACTCAAATCCGATACCAACTTAATGTAACGTCATTGCGTAGTTGACGCTCAAAAAAGAGAGTGAAAGAAAATGTTGGCTGTTTGGAAGTACTTCAAGGTAGAATGAAGAAGATTAAATAAATTATATATCTCTCACCTATGACAATATACCAAAATTGTACAGGCTGTGTATCTATTGCTGTCACAGCGGGGCTCAAGGTTTTGTTTTTTTTGAGACTCGGTTCTTGACGAGTCACTCAGTAAAACGAGTCGCTCAATTTAATTCAGTTGGTTTAATGCCGGGGAGCAAAGGAGGACTTCCAGTCAACGAGAGTGAGAAGAGTCGGCCATTCATTTTATTTTTTTATTTTTGAATTGAAAGTACCATATAAATATAATAGAAATGTAGATTTGCACTTAAAAGTAAAAGAGACTTTCATTTGAAGTTTGAACTGGACATTTCCATGTTAGTTATATGTTGTGTCCTATGAAAACTCAATGAGAGTTACAGGTTGCATTATACTGAAACTTGGTGGCAGTCCCATATTGTATTTTACTGGAACTCTGTGACAGTTTCATGTTCTATTATTGTTCCATAGTGAATAATCAACAATATTAAACACACAAGTGTCAAAATCAGCAATCTCACTATTGTAGTAAATGAAAATTGCAGCTATAGTCCGTATGTGCAGCTGTTCAGTCACATGAGCGTCGTCAGATCACGCAATGTTTTTGTCATTGACGTACAGCAGATCGGAAATCTGAATCTGCAGGTCAGACTTGGGAAAAATCTGAAATAGGAATCGGCCAAGAAAATTGCAATCGGTGCACCTCTAGTTGGTAAACATGTTTGGTAACTTTACAAGATGATGCATTTAAAGGGATATATCCTTAAAATGTATCCTTTATCCTTATCCTTGTATATACTGTATATAGTCAGCTGTAGTAGCTCGCATACGATGTGATGATCCTCGTTACGAGACGGCTACGGTGTGAATTACTGATGGAGTCATTTAGCTGCAGTAACTCAAACACCACAGAGACTCCCTGTTACACTATTGTGGTACTCAAAATATTTTCCCAAGGTTGGCAGGTCTATTAGTGCTGTGTTGGGGTCAATAAGGCTTCAGCTGTAAATGAATGAACATTGGCATCTATCATCTTTCAGTGGTGTCACGTTTTCATGAAAATAAGTAAGGTTGTGTCACGAGACAGTTATTGTTATTGGAGGGAGTTTTAGTCTGTACTTCAATGTGACTGTAAATTATTTGTTAAGAATGCGATAAGAAGAAGATTTATCAACTGTACATCGGTGTCGACAGATACAGCCGCCTTGTTGACTGCCATTGGCCTATCAGCAAATAAGATGGCAGTGGCCGATGTTTATCCAGTGTTTCCCACATGTGGGAGCTGACAGTCGTTTAGGTGGTAGTTGAAACAGCTGGTTATTTGTGTATATTGCGCTCTTCTTAGAAAATACTTCCACATGACTCTGGTGTAAAAAAAGATGAACAAAGGTTTATTTCAAGTTCCACAGGTAACAAAATATGTCCACAACAAAATGTTCTTTAACAAGAGTACATCCAAAGTTAAGTAATCATTGCTTCAATCATGTAACTACAACTACGGTAAGAAAACTGTGTTGCTCCCACTCTAAAACACTGACTGTCCCGGCCCATTCAAGGAGAAGGATGACTCAAAAAGCCACTCGAACGAAAGAAGGAAATACGGAGCGACAGGAAGGACAAAGAGGCTAAAATCATAGCTTGGACTACGGAAACGGCAGAGGGACAAAAAGGGTAAAAGTTCAATGACTTTGTATTTGGAATAACATAACCAAAGTAAGGACTAAAAACGCTGTGTCATCTATGTAAATATCATTCTAACACTTGAATGTATAATTAACACATGTGTATATATATTACACAAGGTATATTAACGGCCACCAAAGTATATTTGGCAACCCACTTTAGCATCTTATTATTATTATTATTTTTTAACATTCCGAGCGAACGCCATCCACAAATGATTTTAGAAGACACGGACACGGGTCTCTGCAGTGCTCGAAGTAGGAAGTGATGCTGCGTTCATTGAACCTCGGAAAACTAAGTTATGCTGCAGTCAGAAAACACCGATGTTGGCTATTGGCCAAATTGTTATTTTTATCGTAGGTAATGGAATTTCACAATCAGTGCATTCCTATTATTTGTAAATGTAATGTCATCATTAGATATGCTTACTTCAATCCAGCCCTACTTGAAAATTTAAGGTTTAGAGCTCGACTTCTACAAATTGATTCATACACAGCAGGGTAGACTTGCCACAGGTCTCTGATCCTGAAAGCGATGACAATTCGGTGTGTTAAGCAGGATAGAGTCAGCTTAAACTGTGCTCGTCCTGACCGTTGATCCCAGTGCCCTGTAACGCTTGCGGCTATCTAGAACAGATCACACTCAGAACCTTAATCCATTTGCCCTGCCACAGCCTCTCAAAGAGCCGATCCTGTGACTTATCTACATTTAGAAGAAACTGATCAGATATGGTTGTCGATGCTGGTATGAGGTTTCTGTGTAGCGCCTAACATGTGAACCTGAAACGACAGCCATAGCTAACACACTAAAACTAGAGTACATCAGTATTTTTTCCATGATTATGTTATAGATGGGAAGAGCCATGCAGCCAGCCCCCCGCAGAGCTGCATAGAGTTCCCATTGAAGCCTTGGAGATTTGATTTTACATCTGTCAGATAACTAGATAGGCTGCAATTGCTCTCTTTCCCAATAGGCAATCAATGTTAAATCATAAAAACAATGCATATTTACCACAACTTTGGCTTTAAACATCGTAGAATGCATATAGAAATGCTTTCCGTTGCTTCAGTGAGTTTATACAGACTTTGTAAGAAATATAAATCCGGTGACGGCACCTATTGAAGTACTATCGATACAGCAGCGTCTTGAAACTGATTGGAATGTGATGGAGAGTAAACAGAAACAACATGATATAAGATGAAATTAGCCTGTAAGCACACTTAACATTCTGCTATAAATCTAATAAACCTGTAGCAGTGGAATGGTGCAGCTGGACTGCTGCTAACACGCCACATCATCACACACACCATTGTTCTTCAGTAAGTGTCGGCCTTCCTGTTTTCTGGGACACATTGGTTCAACCTGCTGTTGATTTTGGGTGGGTGGGGTTTGACTCTTTAATGATTGACTCTAAAAAGCCTATACAGTGGCAGGCATCATACACAGTAACTTCCCTTGCATGCAAATCTGAGAGAAAAGTGAATTGACACAAGCAGCCCTGTGAGAGGAGAAGTGAATGGCACTAACAGGGTAGTGTTTATCACACATGCACACTCACATGCGCACAGACAGCCCCAGGCCACCACTCCCGAATTGAAATATCCCCTTGCCCGTAGGAGCCTGTTGCTTCCAGATTCTATCTGCTCTGTGTGTTCTGCTGGAGAGGAGCTCTGGGCACGTTCCTGCATGCACTGCCGGATCTGGCCGATCTCACACGGCGAGCGTGAATACTGCCAAAGAATTCCCCTCTGTTTTTGAATATATACACTGCAGGAAACAGAGTAAAGCCTACATAGGTTATCTTATCTTCTATCGCTCATCACTATGAGGTTATGCAACCGGTTGGTTATGCATCGTTCCTTCCTTGGTAGAGAGAGACCTGGCATGGGAGATTTATTGTTGGCACACAATCCTGTGTGTACAGCCATAGTCCTTTCAGGATGGGCATTGGTGACAGCTGCTCGTAGTGTGTGTGTGTGTGTGTGTGTGTGTGTGTGTGTGTGTGTGTGTGTGTGTGTGTGTGTGTGTGTGTGTGTGTGTGTGTGTGTGTGTGTGTGTGTGTGTGTGTGTGTGTGTTGTGAAGGAAAAACACTGAAATAAAATAAACTAAAGAATTTAGTTTGCAGATAAGAGGGGTCACATTAGCACTGCACACTCTCAGACTAAGTGGCCTTACATATCATTAACGACAACTCCCGCCCATCATGAGGAACCCTGATGGGCGGGCAAAACAAGCCATTTTCGCAGAGAGCCCATGTGGACACAGTGAGATAATGCACTCGAGATTACTTGGAAGTTTTTCCGGCAGCTTGCGAGGGTCTGAGGTCGAGTGTGGGCGGGTCTAGCGGGTCTCAAGCAGAAGGCCTCCTTCCACGGCAGAAGTGGAAGGAGGAAGGGGGGGGTGGAAGTCACATCTGAGAAGGCAGTATTGCATAACTTCAGTGAGAGAGAAAAAAGGCAGAAAGTGAGGGAAATCATAGTAGCTTGAACAGACAGCCACGCTGGAACTACTTTTTCGAGAGTGGAGTAGAGTTGAGCCAACCAGGCCAGCTGTCGTATAGTCCTCTGGATTTTTCCACATACTGCAACTGAATAAAAGAAGAAGAGAATTGATTCTTGGACGCCTAGCCTTTGTGGAAGAAAGAGTCTTTGTGGAAGCAAGAAGCAAGCAAGAAGTACCTTTGGGGGCTGGGACTCTAGGCTTGGACCTAGTTGTTTTCCAAGGAGCATTAAGGGACAGGACTCAAACACACTCACACAAACGCTGGCAGCCCACAACATAGACCTGCACACGCCCTTTCCGTCTGGGCGTGCACACACTCGTAGACAGGCAAGGGCCCCGGGGACCTGGGTGCAGCCCAGCAGCAAGGGAAATGTGAGCACCTCTGCAGGAACTTGTGGAGAGCCAGTCTGTATAGACAGGAGAGAGAGGATTTTGGTCTTTTCCCGCTACTTGACCAGCCTCTGCTATTTCCTGGACTATTCCCCATCCGGCAGCTATTTATTCTTCACTCCCCAACACACACGCAGATACATGTCATCGGACGTATGGACCTGTGGAGTAGAAGATGAGGTGAAGCGCTCTCCACAGCATGGTACAGAAAGATATGACCATACAATCAGGTAAAGTCTGCTCTGCATTGTCATGTGTGTGTGAGTGATATACTCACACACATAGTGATATACTTGCTGCAACCAAAACTATTGAACCTTCCTGACCAGGTGCTCCCAACTAAGTATTGGGAGCAAGTATTTTATTACCATAGGAGGCTTCACAGGGCTGCACTGTAATCTCAAGTTTTGCACTGCACTGTAATCTCAATTAAAAGGCATAGCAAGAAGAGTAATCTTACATATCGCAGTTCCACTTTCTGGAACCAAAAGAATCAACATCATTGTATTTTAGCGGTAATCTAGCATCTAGATCTATCTCATCTCCGCTGAAGAATGCATCCTGTTCAGCTAATGCGCTCCACGGCAATTGAGACAGTCGGAGTGAAGAGTCAATGTTGTTCTACTCAGAGGTTGAATGGACACTTTTTCAGTAGGGTGTCGGCCCAGACGGAACAAAAAGGGAAGGGGTGAGATACAGGTAGTGCGGACAGGCCTGTCTCTCGCTCCGGCAATGCCAGGCATAACAGGTTAGATGGTCAGTTGAGGCCGATCCGAATTCTGTTCTGATCCAGAGAGGGCTGTTCTGCAAAACCTGACAGCACCCCTGTCATTGAAAGTTGGCTCCTTCCAAAGAGCCGCTTTCCCAAGAACAGGACAAAAAAAAATTGCAGCACCCAGGACGGACTCGTAGACCAGACAGGCTCAGTGGAGAGTGCTGTCCGGGCTTGCTGAATCAGACCGGAGCTCCAGGCTGTAAAAGTAGGTTAAGAGACATCACAGACTGCGCTCCAGATTCCCAGAAAATTAAATGACCTGCCCGCTTGACTCCGAACAGATTATATCCAGAATATGAAGCGCTAATACCACCCCCCCGCATTCGCAGCAACTGGGTAAAGGCTTGCCCACACCAGGAAACAGTCATAAGTCTGGCAGGAACCCCAAACCCCAAACAGTTCTAAGTCTGGCAGTAAGTCTGGCAGTCCCCCCACCCCCCAGTGTGTCCTAGCTTCACCTACTGGATGTGTGTGTGTTGGGGGTGGGGGGGCTTTATTCCCCCTTACAATTAAGGGAAATATAACAAGGCGAGGACTGTCACAGCTGCTCTGTGGTCAGGTGATTCAGAGCGAGCGAACCACAGAGAGAGGAGAGTAGAACAGTCTGGAAAGACGGAACAGACAATAGCAGTCTCACCTTTATCAAGGTGAAAGACTGAGACACTGCATTAAATGTGTATTATTGACTATGTTTCATTTGAGTGTAGTTCTTATTCTGGTTAACCGATGCATCTGAATTAAATTGTGCAAATCCTTGCAGACTCTGGGTCATCAAGCTATTATTATGATATGGTTACATCAATGTTCCTACACCGCGCAGCATGGGCTACCACGGGAATGTATTGCTGAGTGCAGCGTTGCCGAGTGCAGCACAGCAGTGACTCTGTATGCTAGCTGGTGCTGTTATGTAATGATATGGGAAGCTGCCAGCAGTGGAGGCCCTTCTCTCCCTCTCTTTGTCTCTCCTTCGCTATGTCGTTGTCGCCCTTTCAGGGTGGGAGTGAAGAGAAGAGGCGGTGATTGAGGAGAGTGGGGGGGGGGGTTGCACAGCAGAAAGAACAGTGTGACATTAGTGTGTATAACTGTATATGTTCATTGACATACAAGAAGGTTAAAAAAATAGAGGGCAAAATGAGGGAGGAAGAAGAAAAAAGCGAGGGAGACCATAGGTAAACCCCGGCACAGTGAATTGAATACCCGGTGAATCAAACACAGAAACAACAGACGGACTACTCTGCACCACTCTCCATTGGCGGAGAGTGGTGCAGAGTGGAATTTTATCTATTTATTCAAATACACCAGCCTGTTGAATTTGATTTCTATTTCCCTTTCCCAGCTACTTTGATCGATGGAATTGTCAAATGCACATTGGAAACTTACCGGCTCTCTGCTAATACAGTTGCAGATTAGTTGTATTATCAGATGTTTAATTTTGGGAGGTCGGCGTATACATTTGAAGTTTATGGATCATGCTGCAAGTACATAACGTAGGGTATTTGTATGTTTGTGACTGATGGAGTTTAAATAAACCTCCTGCATTGATTCAGGAACGTCTTTCCAGTGTATTTGTTTCGCTCAACGGAAAATGTAATGCTGCCGAACCACCGTCATTCCTGCGGGGTTTGGATAAATGAGGTTCTACTGTGAATAAATACCAGTTGAGTAATGGAAATTGAATAACCGGAGGCTGGTGAGACGTAGAGTGTGCATGTGTTAAGAGTTTTATGCTATTCCTTTTTTATTAAAATCTTCTTAAGTGAGGATAAACCCTTGCAAGTACTTTGTTACTTTTAGTTGGTGATACTGGATTGTTTTAGGCAGAGAACCAGTGCTCACCTCTGTAGTCGCATATTAAATTTGCCCTGATCTAAACAAGACAAAATTCCATAGTTTTGGTGAACCCAAACAGCTTCTCTCTCTTTTGCTCGCTTGCTCGCATAAACACACTGGCATAAACATGCAGTGGCACTTCAGAATGTATTTATGCAATTGTAAATATTCTCCATGAACAGTCTAACATCTCTCATGTGTCCAGTGGTACGGTTTACTCATGCCCAATCGTCTTTGCGTGACTCATAGGGACATGGATACACAGACCCATACACACACGCATAATACACAAAAGTCTTGACAAGTTGACCGTGTCACTGAGGACATGCAGCTACAAGCATTGTAATCCCTCTCCGTGTGCAAGCCTGTACTGCATTTCAACATAAACACGCTCTGCTTTGATTCCTTATCCAATAAAGTTCCTTTGGAAAATGAGAAGTCAGAGTGTAGCCAAAGTCTGTCTTAGGATGTGTAGCCCTAAGCTAAAGAGAGCGTGTTATCAGCCAAATGCAGGTAAGAAATGCCGTCAAGTTCTGCTCCTAACACCAATGCTCTGCCTTCGCAGCTGCAAGCCCACTCTTGTAGCCGGGCAATCTTTTAGCACACTGTCACACACACTTGCATTCACACACAAACATACACATAGAAGCGCACGCTCTCACCCCCCCCAACCAGAAAAACCAAAACAACAAGTGGGCGCACGGAAGCACATAGACATTAGACACATTACACACTCTGCACATTCTCCAGCGCAGCTGCAAGCTGAATTCATGAAGGTGCGCAATACGCTAGCACATGGATACACACGTGCATTCACCAATCCACTCTGCCATTACAATATGCACACACACAAAAACCAAGGATATATATCTGCTGGAGGATTTTCAATCCTGTACACTTTTGGGTCTCAATAATACAGCAGCTATTAGCTGGTGAGTCACTGGGTAGACTTTGTGAGTGTTGTGTACGCTACATGGCAGCTGACGAATGCAGCCGAGGTCATTGTGAGCCGCCTGGGTTCTCGTTATTTTTATTAAATCTTGTTCTGGTGACAGAGGCACCGAGGTATGCACTGGGAGTTGTTCTATTAATAACACTGTGAGAAAAGACTTTGCCAGGCAAATGGTATACCCGTATCGTACATAAACAAACACTGATGCAAAAAAAAATAATAATAATAATTATAGCGACGGTCATTTACACACAAACATGCAAATTCCCTGAATGGCACACATTAGTATTTCCTCTCTATCTCTCACAAACACACACATACACACACCACGAAAACTCATAGAACTGTTAAATTGCACATAGTATTTTTCACACACACATCTTTATGTAGGATTGCAAAACCGTTTCTCACTCATACAAATGTGCGCACACACACACACGTGAAAATAGTGCAGACAGTGTAACATGTCGGGGCCTGTCATGTGAAGTATCCAGATTTTGATTTGCTACGGAAGGTTCACCGAGGGAAGGTTCGAAGAGCCTCTCACTTCATCACATGCAGCCTCCCCACCCCCCGTTCACTACAGTACATGCCTGTTTGAACTGACATCAGTGTGGGGACGAAAACCTTTATTTTCTTTCAGTCAAATAATTATTCTTCTCGAGTCTTGGAAGCATTTGGACAGACACATCAGTGTCTGTTTTCCTTTATTTCCTTTCACTCAAAGTCCTTTGACTCAGCATCTCTTATCCAAGTTATAAGAATTTTCTTTTTTTTATAATGTGAAAAAGCACGTCATTGTGGTGAGAAAGCCTTTAGTTGTGTGTATGGGATGAAAGACTAGGAAGGAAGTAGAGGGGGTTGGGCTAGCAGGAGAGCGGAGAGGCGGCGACAAACCGTAAAGGACTTAAAGTGGAAAAACATTGGCAGCATACCTATTAACGTTGTACTTTTAAAAAAAATAAAAAGTAGTTAATTTGATCCGCTCGCTAAACGGCGCCTATTAAACCTCCACGGCTGGACCCGCTCATAAACTCTCCCGCCGGCATACCTCACACGTGACGGGCCTCTTTGTCCTCCTCCCCAATGTCCAGGGAACTTCGCAGCCCCGTGTACCCACTTCACACACACACACGAAAACCTTTCGCGCGGGCGCACACACACACACACACACACACGCTTGTTCTCCCTCGCTTTGAGACACACGTGCTGCCCACATGCAGAGCCAACACTTCCATTCATCCTCTGCTCTCTCTCATCGCTCTCTATTCGCTATGTGGTGCTAATCAACCCCGGCTGTCTCTGTCCATCCCCCAATTTCTCCATGGCACTCCACCGCCATGAGAGAAGGTTTTTTCTTTATTTCTGTAAGTAGGGCATGAGTTTAGGCGGTTTGCTCCCTGTAAAACAATTTTGTTTCGGGTTATGTAACAAGACGGTCAAACTGTCACCGCTAGACAGGGAAAGCCCCCCTCCCTTCTCTCTGTTCTTTTCTTTTTCCTCCGTCCACCTGCCCCAACAGTACTGGTTACTGTAACCAGATGTAAACAGCTGCCAGTCTCGCTCTCTTGCTCTCTCTGCACAATACGCCCTTCTTTGCTACATCTCTCAGCTCATCTTTCTGTCGCTCAACAGTTAAAATTAGAGTTTTAATGAGACCGTAACCAGGCTACTCTCTCTTAATCGAACAGCTGCATGACTCACAGGCCGCTTTACCAAACAGCGTTTGACCATGAGGGACAGACGGCCCTACTGTGATGTAAGTGACCATATGAGCATATTAAACTGATGCTGCCCCCCCCCACAATAGCACAAGTGTTCTCTTTGTTAAGTTGCGGCTAAGCTTTAGATTTCACTCAAGCAGCACTTCTTTTCACCGTCTGCAGGTCAGACAAGGCCACCCTGTGGAAGACCGGCCTGTATTTGGTGTGTGTTAAACCTTTGGTGTGTGTCATGCTTCTCTGTAGGTACCTGTAAACGTCTCTGCGGAGCTACGCAGCGAAGGGGTTATGGTTAAGCATAGCTCTGAGAGGCTCGCAGAGGAGCCGACGCACACCTCCAAAATATGTGCAGTGTGCAGTGCGCAGTGCGCAGTGTGCTGTCCTGCTCGTCAACCAAGCTGAAGGATTGAGTAGTTCAACTTCCTGTAGGAAGGCGGGTTCGAAAGGGAAAATGAAAATTTAGCAGATCGAAGTGCGACTTGCAGATGGGGTTCGAACATGGATTTCTCTTTGCATATCCATATTTTTGGGCTGTAAAATTTTCAAATACAATACAAAAAAAAGTAAAAACCAACAGGATTTCTTTCACGTTTTTTTTGTGGTTTACTAAATGTGACACTGCCCCCCAGTGGATAAAATCTGTACAGGTATAAAAGCAAACAACATCTGAATTACACTGTTTGCTTACATGCAGACGGAGAAGCAGAATCCAGCCTTTAGAGGAATCAGAAATCAATCGTTACCACGATCCTTTGGCGTTTACACTACCAAGTACTCACTATTGGCTAATTTGGTACGCAGGGTTATGCATGCAAACATACAGTCACTGAGTTCCAAAAATGAAACATGAGTTTGGGATTCTATGCAGCTACTTCATGCTCTTTCATGAGCTTTGTTCATCTATCGTTGTATCTGAGGTGTTTTTATGCTTCGTGTACAAATTTGTGATTTTAATATCTGACCATATATGGGTATCGCGATCTGTGCATCCCCATGTTGGTTTTTGTTCAACAAACTTCTTTTTAGATATAGAGACTGACCTCACAATAAACCTGCAAGAACAGTCTTTGGTTAAATGAACCCACTAGGTGTTTTCCAGCATCTCGCTGGTGGTTTGGAAAGGTTTCCCATTATGATTTGAGAATTTAGACTTTAGGGGTATAACTGTCCACCACACTCTTTGGTTTGTTCTCAAAGGTGTTAGAGTTTCAGTTTGGTTTGGTAGGTATTACCAATTCCAATGTACACTTATTTTGTCTGGATTTTCAAAATGTCACAAAAAATGTGTAAGTTAGAAGATAAAGATTTTTACTAATTTTTAGAGTGTGAAATTTGACGAAATCAACAGGTCTTTCAAAAGCACGAGCCAGTTAAAAAAATAAATATGTATTGTATCGCCTATGATTATTTTGGCATTTGAGTAACTTCCTCTAACTTTGGACTACCTGAGTGGACTACGATGACCTTATCTGTGGACGAAACTGAATCCAGCTTTAAACCGCCATCATAAACTTTCCAAATCAAATAAAGGCCGAGTGAGAAGGTGATTCATTTTAAGGATCTGAACGAAGGTGAATCGGTTTAAGCATTCAGTACTGTTTATAGCACAAAGTAAAGATACACAAAGCTGAGTTATTTAAGCAATTTGCATATTTTCGACTAGTTCAAACAAAAACATAAAAATGTGTTTTCAATGCATTCACTTTCGAAACTATTATGAAAGGTTAATTTCCCCCCAAAACTATATCCCTATTCTCCAGCCCTGATTCAATTGTTGACTGTTGGGGTAAGCCAGATAAGACTGAGGCGCAGCAGCAGTGAAATCTGGTAAATTCCTCAGCCAAAGGGGTGCGGGGGGGTCAAAACGGAAGCAGAGAGGGGGACAACACCTTCTGTTTTCATTTCTGGAATGTTAATAGTTGGTGTGTCTTGTGGTACACTAGCACCGAGTCTGGTTGTGTTGTTGTCTGTTCTGGTGGGTTTCGTGGGCCAAATGGCATTGAAAGGTACAGTAGTGTTGCCATATTTTAGAGTTTCCTGCATTTTCATGTCTGGCTGTTTCAGGTAAGTGGTCTCGAAGCACCTTTTCTCCGCCTGATGCTTGCTGTTTCCTCTCAGGACAAAACAAGATATTCTGAGATATGGGACATGAGGGCACTGTGACATGGGCTAGAAATGTTTTGCATATGTGCGGCACAACTTTACCAAACTTGTTTTCAATACCCTACCTTCACTTTCACATTATTCTCTTGCCATTGCCCTGCTATGTTGTATACCACCAAGATAAAACGCAAGGAAACAATTCATGGTTTTGTAGTTAATCTTAGACCTCACCTATTAAATAGGTGCTTCATTGTTGTTATTCTGAGTCTTGTTAATCTGAGTGCTACAGTTGGCCCCAAATAAATAAATAACCAAGCAAAATTCATACATAAAACAAGAAAGATTTTGGAAGTGAATATGCCTAGCTTTATTAAGCTGAGCACTAGCTCAGCTCTCTTGACAGTAAATTGTCAACAGTGACTTCTGGTCGTAGCGACGGATTGAAAATGGTCACGCGAGTCGAAAAATGTAAACCCTTCTGAGCTCTCGTTGGACACAAAAAACTGCATCACAGAGGGATAGGAGCATGCATGAGAATTTCAGCTGTCCTTGATAAATGAATGAGTTTTATGGTCATTGATTTAAGTTTTATCCCCAAATATTAGACCTGTATGGCCCTAAATGTTAATGTACAGATGGCTGCAGGAGTATAGCTTTGTTTAATGAAAAAAACGTTTATCTTTGTGGTTGAGATATTGATTATTCTTTTTTGTGTATGTAACATTTTCATATTCTAGTTTGTCCACTGAGCAGAAGTAGACTAAGCGATTTCCTGAGTTAAAGATTAAACACGGTGAATTTAAAGAATCCCTGACTTTTAATGGTATTATCAGGGGGCATGGTGACCCAAGTGCAGCCGTGAGCAAGCACAGGGAGTATTCCGTTGATTAACATCCACAGGAAGTGCTCTGCTCTTTCGATCAGCTAGACCCTACAAATAATCTATCCTGCTTTCTTGTGCTTATACTAGGGATGTTCACAATTAATTGACTATAGATTAATTGCTAATAAGAAAAATGCAATTTAATGGATTAAGATTTTGTCTTATCGATAAGAACTAAACAATCACATGTAATTGTATCAACAGGAGTCTTTGTAGGGCGCAGGGCGTTTTGAGGGGGGGGAAAGCCCAGCCAGCAAGGGGTAGTACCCACCAGAACGACAGGGGGCTGTCGAGGGGGGGGGGGATGCACAGTGGAGCAGGAAGTAGAAGTAGATGGAGGCTTCCGGAACAACGACAAACAACAAACATGGCTGTGCATAGGAACGGGAGCTTCTCGTTGTTGTTCAACAACTAATGCTGCGTTGCGATTGAACACGGTAGACGGAAAGGGGATAACGGCACTTTCTGAACGGCATGGAGGAGGGGAAAAAACGAAGCGAGGGAGAAATACAATGGCAAAACATACAAGCGATATGCTGCTATGGTGACCCAATAAACTATATTAAACTGAATTATTTCCTGTCTGTTGTTGTATATAATAATTTTAGTCATGTTGAATAATTTTATTAGCCTCTCATTGTCCATATCTGCACCAGACTTGATCTGCTCCGTAATATCTGACTCATTCCGTTGCGGAGGATGGCAAAATGTTTAAATATTAATATAAGTATGTATAATATAATATAATTCGCGTAAAGGCGGGTCGTAAATATTCCTGTATCTGTGAACCAGCTCAGAGAGTCTTGCCTTCCACTTCTCCATTTTGAAATGAAATTAAATGGAATCGCGTCAAGTCACAAAATGTCGCGTAGGTCCCCGTTGCGATTGTTTAAGGTTAACAACTATCGATTTAAGGCGGTTCATTTAAATTTGTATCCCTAGCTTATACATAACGTTTTTTGTATTTTTTCTTCGCAGTATTAAGATATACTGTAAATGCATGGCTAATTTGAGGCAAGCCCACAATAGCAGCCCTGGAATGTGCCAGAAGCTGGGACACTGTCAGATTTTATTTATTTTGGTAAAGGTTCAGAATACTACTTGCCTGCATCTCAGTGCTTGATAATGATGTTGACTGTAATATTTATGTAGCAGAGGTTATCTTTATTAAAAAATAAGAAGATATATAACAAGAAAATATATAGCATAATTTACACAAGCCCCAGAATACTAACCCAAGAGTAAAGGTCAAGGGTAGGAGACTATGTAAATAAATTAGGTTATGTCAATGCATTTTACTTTCAAGGCCATATAAAAACAAAAACAAAAACAAAAAAGACATTTACCAGCTCTTACCCAAGCTGGCCACTCAACAGGAAGTAAAACTATTTCTTCACCTGTTCTACCTTTTGCGAGTGGGTAACTTCAGCATTTTGAAGGCAAGTCAATTGAGCAAGTCAGCTTATCTGTTCAATCTACAGTATATATACTGTGTATATATATATAAAATAAATCCTCCACCTCAAAACTGTAGTTTGAAAAACTGTAGTTCACTTTTCATCTCCGCTATTGACCCAAGATAGTAGGCGTGGGCCGATATTCGACAATATCGACTATCGCCATATTTGCCACCATATGCAATACTTTCACAGTATCGAATTCCCCCCCCAACCCCTCCCACCCCCATTCGTCCATGGGACCATGGGGAGCAACGGACGGAGCTCATTCACTTGCGCACACGAGAATGAGGATGTAGAGTATGTGGACATATGCGCGCAGCGATGCAACAGATGGATGGCGTGGATGGAGATTTAGTTGCAGCTCCGACGGCACCGACGATGGGCGTGCTAGTGAAGGGTTGCCTGCGATCGCCGTGCCAAGACAATGTGGGGTTTTTTTAGATGTAGGTTATTTTATTTTATGTCTGCTTATTGAATGGGATATGGAATATGTGTAATGGGGACATGTTCTCCATGTCTCTGGAGAACTCTCCCTGATCACCCCCTCTCCATGCATTATGGGCAGGAAATAATCTGAATCTGAGTCTACAAGTTGTGCCTGGTTCCTCTGTGCTCCGTCCCCCCCACTGTTTTTAGTTGTTTTATTTGGAGGGAGGGGGCTCAGCTCTCCGTGTTGCTCTCTGTCATCTGGGCACACAGAGTGCCATGTCCACGTCCATGTCCGGTTGTAGTTATCAGTATCACGCCCCCCCCCCCCCCCCCCCCCAAAAAAAGCAGGAAGTGAAATTGGCTGGAGGTGGCCTTTTAAAACGTGGCAATAATAGTGCGGACATGTTTAAGGCATTTCATTGTGAACACAATATCAAGGTAACCACTTGCCACGTCCACCTTTTGTTATTCCTAAATTAACAATCAAACCGCTATTGTTGACAATTGAAACTACGAACTTGTGAAGGGTTTCCTGTCTGCCTGAGGTAAGCTTCACACAAAGGCACGCCTTAATTTCAGTGTCTGTGTGCGAATTGTCATCGCTACCTCCCCAGCCCAGCCCAGCCCATGAATCATAACAGCAGCTGGACTTTACCCACACTCGTACCATGCCCTCTTGTGGTCTCAACCTGCTGTTTGCTGAAGGCGTCACCTCGTTCTTGGTGGCTCACTTCCGTGGTGTGACGGTCAGCCTCCAGGCACCCTTTGCAATGGCAGTGGGGCTGTGGAGTTCTGTCTGGTGGGAGAGTGCTGAACTCTAATGGCAGCCATCGGTACTCTGCGCTTTTTTGTTTTATTAATAGGCCGGCTATTTCCTATAGCTGCATATTGGCCATATTGACATTGTATATAAAGCTAGCATAAGCGCTTATGTCATGGCTCATAATTCACACACACACACACACACACACACACACACACACACACACACACTTAGCATGAGTGCGTCTGCCTGCATGCATATCATCCTCACGATGAATGTGCATTTGTGTGTGAGTAACTCTACACAGGTGATACCAAGCTGAATTTAGCCCCCTTAGGGCCAGCTGGCCCTACTATTTAAAACAGGAGGTTGTTAGTTGGGGGTGGATGTTGAGGCTATCAGGTCTTGGACAGGATTAGGATGCGTCTCACTAATTAAAACTGTTTTGACTCACTCTCTGCTCTCCCCACAGACTAAAAGCCAAAGCTTTCCCTTTAATCCTTTGATATTTTAAAATGGCACGTGCAGGTCTTTAACAATTTTAGCTCTTTAGAGCTGATACAACTTGATGGCCTCAGATGGAAAGCATCGGATGCTGCACTGCAACTTTGACAAACATTAAGCGCATTCGAGTGACATCATCATGCCAAGATGTAAAGCATTTGATCCCCAAAGTGTTTATCAACAGACCATCTTAAAAGCAATGCTGTTGGGGGGGAAGCAGAGGTAGAGACTGAGAAATGCATGCCCCCCACCACCGCCACTTGGCTTGTAACAGTGAAGGAATGGCAACAGCTGAGCTGGAGAACTCTATCTCTCTCTCTCTCTCTCTCTGTGTGTGTGTGTGTGTGTGTGTGTGTGTGTGTGTGTGTGTGTGTGTGTGTGTGTGTGTGTGTGTGTGTGTGTGTGTGTGTGTGTGTGTGTGTGTGTGTGTGTGTGTGTGTGTGTGTGTGTGTGTGTGTGTGTGTGTGTGTGTGAGGAGGAGCTGCAACCAGAGCAGCCTCAGTCTCTCGGCTGACTCCGCAGCCGTCCTCTCTCCCTCCGTCCTCTCTCTCTCTCTGCCCTCCTTTTCAGCGTCCCCCTCTTCCCTTTCTTTGGCGAATTCTTATTTTTTTTCTCTCATACCGGTTTCTCCGGAGCAGAACAGCCCTGTCGTGACTGGCCCTCCACTAGTGAAAGAGAGCGAGAGAGACCAATTGATCACTCTGAACCTTAAGGAGGAAGGCATCGCGAGGGAAGAGAACGCCGCAGAGCCCTTTCCTCCCTGCATGCGGTGACTTTTGCAACAGGATTTTTCCTTCTTGAAGCCTGGGAGTCGTCTCGGGGAAAGCGCTTCCTTCGTCCCGTCTTATAGAGGGAACAGCTAATTTGAGAAGACGGGGGATGCAGTTAAGGTCCAATTTTTTGTTCCTGCCTGAATTGACTAATCTTCCAGATTTTTGCAGTTTTGAATACAAAGTTTACTGAATAATTGGTCTGAGGAATTGGGAATGACAATGCTGGACACCAACCACTGCCTGTCGTTTGAGCCCTCCCCTCCGGGTTCTCCTCCAATGGGGGATGACATAGAGAAGATGGGCCTGCGAACGGACCACGACAGGCATGTCTATCACAGCCTCAAGGAAGGTGGGGCAGATCTCGGCGTGCACATGCTCAGTAAAGATGCAGGAAATGCGATCTGGTTAGTGTATGTGGTCCAAGGCTGCTGATTCATAGGTCTGCAGTCTCTTGTTTTATAGTATCATATTAATTGTTTTTGAGGTAGCACTTAAGAGAAGCCATTTTATTTTACGCCATGAAGTGTGGGTCATTTCTCAAGACAACAGTGGTATCAGGAAGTTCTCTCCCTTTCTATTCCAGCGATTCCTCTTCAATAAAATAGACCAGAATATAGAAAACAATAATGTTAATGAAATTACAAACCAAAGGGCGGGGCTTTGGGAAACTGCAAAGGTCATTAATTTATCCTGTGACTAAATGTAGGCAACTCATGCCTGTTTTTGCAAAAATATGAATCATTTGAAAATAGAAGCTTCCATAGCGGTTTTTCCAAAATTGTCCTTTTAGAAGGATTTACTGATGTTTGTATCCGACATTCATTCAGTGTCCAAAGTGTACAAATTATTTTCTTTTACATGAATTGTTGCTACATTTTCAGGGCAGCGCTTTAAAGGGGCATTAGAATATAATGTCCCATTCTGGGTCTTTGTTTTTTGAATTTGGGATTTGGTTTCAGGTTTCTAATTGTGCAATTATTATGTAGCTTTATTTCCACAGGGCTGACAGATAATATTAAAGTGCTGATTGATCAAAATCAATTGGATGGAAGAGGTTGAAACCATTCCAAGCAAGCATTAGAACACGGCACAATGTCGTCTTGGTAGTAGTTGAGTAGCAGTATTAGCCTTAAACTGAGAACAACATGGGGAAACACTTCCAAGGAAAGTCTGAAGTGCAGAAAATTTAATTTTAATTTACAATAGCCCTGATCCGAGACACTTGGGTGAAGTAGACGGTGCTGTATCAGTTGGCCAGACAAACTGGCCAATTGCTATACCTTTTGTCTTAACATTGAGGATATCCACCAATTCGGCTTACAGGATCATGTTTGTCTTGAACATGATAATGTCATTATTTCATGGTGTGCTGATGACGCTTGTGTTGAAGCTTTTGTTAAATTGAGTAACACACTGCTTCTAAATCCGTTATTTTCCTGATAAAAATCACTCGTTCCTCCTACTGACTGGCACCCCTGAAAGACTTGTGGAAGGTCCCTGAAACCTCAGTTATGCAAAACACGGGCACAACAAACGCCCACATGATTTCCTTCTGCCTTGTTCACCCAGCAGAGCAAACCATACACACAAAAATAAATGCCTCTCTACAACGTCCGGCGTGTGCCAAAGTTCTCTTTCGGTTAGTATTCCCTCCATCTAGTCTGGGTGTCAGCTGATTTGCGGTCATTGGGCGGCAGCACAACGGCAAGGTGAATTGACGCCAAGTAACGAGCGTCTCGACCCCGCACTGTGCATGTGTGTCACCCAGCTACTTTCCACTCTCGCCGATGTGTGAAGCCTTTTTTTGTCAGTCGTTCCATCCGTCCGCAGGGTCTGCTCAACAGATGTAGTAATCAAAACACTGCCAGAATGATATCACACAAGAGGCCATTAACCACATGTTTTGCAAATAGAATGTTTCCAGTTTCCACGCCAAGTACATTGTCTACTTGGCATTTCTTTTTTTGGAGGGGGCACATTGTGATTGCCTTAATGTTTGAGCTCGTGTTTGATTTGTTCGTGGTCTTGTTCACGTCTTTGTGTGTCACCACCCCCCAACATGCCTGAATTTGTCCAATTGTGGTTGACGCATGTCGGCTTGCTATTATAGGCAAAGGGCTCTTTGGGGACAGTTACAGTAGTGTGACATGTTCAATCAGACCCAGTGACACATGAGCACAATGGGATTAGCCCAGTTGGCTGCAGGGATCTTGGCTCTACCTCCTTGTTTCTATCCCCTCCTCACCCTCTCTCCCTCCCTCTCCTTCTATCGCAACTTCTCCATTTTTTTTTCTTTTGTTTTGCTTTTTGTCATTGTGCTAAGAGTCTAGCGGAGTGGTTTCCAGGCCCCCTCTCAAGAGGCTACCTGTCATTCATAACATACAGGTACTCCTCACTTAACGACCTACCTGTTTAACCACCATTCGGACTTACGACCAGTCTGGTCGTAAGTCTGTATTGCACGCTGCGTACAATACCACGGTGTGTGCGGCATTTCAGCGTCAAGCATCTCATCTCATCACCCTTTATATACTATATACACTGTATATACTATATTCACTATACACCAGTCTCAGTCTCGTTCCCACAGTCTGTCAGTATTCACTACACTAGCGTTTGCAATCACCATGCCCCCTTACCGTGAAATAACACGGGTCCTCGCTTAACAACCTGCTGCTAGGAACGGAACTTGGTCGGAACTAAGTAAGGAGTACCTGTAGTTCATGAATCGACATTATAGGAAATTAAAAAACACATCAAAGGTGCCTGCATCTTCCTTAGAATTCTGCTTCACATCTAATTCTCACTCAGAAATATTACACCACTTTAACGTGCCTGACTTGCCACTTTAACAATGAATGTGAATGCCAATTCAACATATAATAAAAAAACGCATTTTCGTAATTGACCATCTCTTTCATAGCATTATTCTTTTTTTATTATTATTATTTTTTAATTATTTTAGCGTAGCTTAATTTCTAATTAAAATAATAATATAATGTCTAAGAAGCTAAAACTGAAACGGTTTCTGCATCGTTGCCTCAGCTTTGGTCCTATACCAAATTTATACCAAACAGGGCTCAGCTTTTTGCAGATGAGAGAAATGTTTGGGAACAACTGAACGGACCATCCAGAAAACCTTCCCAGGCTTGGCAGCAGTAACGGCCATGTTTCCTTCAGAAAGGTGTCCTCTTGGCCACTGAACCACTTTTTCCACCTGGTTAGTTTGAGTCCAGCCATGTCGTAGTGTCAACTGAATGCTAGCTATCTCTTCTTTTTTGCTCTCGCTGTCTCTCAGTGACAGTGAAAGGTGTGTACAGTGGGACAGTTTTGGCTCTGGCCTAGTATCCCAATAAAAACTCTTTCTATCCTTGCCCTAAATTAACAGAACCTGCCCTGGAACCTTGAGAAGGCCCAGAGGGGACGTTGAACAAGAACACTTGGGCTGTATGGTTCCACGGGCTTGTCATTCAAGCGCCAGCACTGCTTTTCACACATTTTTTACATTTCAGCTTCCCTATTGTCACACTAGATGGTGCTAGTGATGGTGAGACAGTTTCTTCTGCTTTTTTTTTTTCCACAATGAGGACAAAGAGGGTTTACTGACGATGATCTTGGACACAGCGCTTTGTGAGTGAAAGAGGTAATGACGACCTGTCAGAATTGGAAAGTTTAACCTGCTTCTAGTAAAATCATGATTTCTCCAACTGACCATCATTAGGAGAAATGATGGTCCTAGAAAGGCAGTGAATATGTCTACAGTTTTATTGAAAAAGAAAGTTCCCAAACTGTCTTCAGAATAAGTTTGATTAATTGAGTTTCCTTGAGATTGGTGAAGATGAAGAGCTACTCCATCCATGGGGAAAGCACAAAAGGATGGTATGGGAAAAGAAATAGGGTGGAAATTAAGGGAAAAATTTGAGGAACATGTGAAAGAAGAGTAGGGAGTAGGTAGGGGAGAGAGAAGATGCGATAGAGGAAAAGTGCAAGATTCTCATTCCCAGAATAACCCTCTTCCCTCGATGTGGCAAAGCGGCATGGCATCTTCTCTTGCACTCTCTGCCCTGGCATGGTTTGCATATGTGTGTGTTTGTGCACTCCACACGTGAGTCCCCAAAAGGTTTGTCTCCATGCAACACAAAGGCAGAATTGAATCTCCACTGCAGTGTTTGCAAACAAGCATGCCAGGTACTTAAATTAAGAGCGGTGCGTTTGTTTAGGCCTCCATGTTTACATCCACCCGTGCAAAGTGACATGTTATTGATTTTAGCGGGGAGCTTACAAAGCTGGTCTAATCCCCCAAGATGCAGTGCAGATAAAGCTCAGCGCCAGAGCAAGCTAAGATTTGTAGGCATGGTCTGAATGTTGACTCACACAGGGAGCCCCCACCACAATGAACTCCCTTCCACCCAGGCCAGCTAGCTAGCTATGATGTCATGGTGTTGGTGGCAAGGAACAGGTGCTGGTTGGCCTTAAAGCGACTGCTTCGATGTGCTCCACCATGCATGCACGCACACACACACACACATACACTTAAACATAGACACGCTCCATTACAAGGACAGCTGGGGCAGATAAATAGATAAGGTCCTCAACCTTGAGACAGCAAAATATCAAAGCAGACCTGATTTCTACTCTGTAAAAACAGCCTTGAGTTTTCGTGACAAGTTTATTTATTCCCTTGGAAACTTCACAAACGAGATGTAAAAGCAAGATGAACTTCTTTGGTGTATTCCCTTTTAAAATGAGAAATGGGCTGCGTTGCCAAGAAGCAAAGTGGAAGTACAGTGAGGTCTCCGGTTTGTGCCCTGAACCTTCAAAACCATCAAAAAACAAAGTGTCTATAGAGGTCTTGTTTGAATAAGTGTGGGTGGTTAATTCTAGTTCTGTATATAAAAATATAGTCTGTTCACACTTCCCCCATCTCTTACTGTGTTGCAATGAGTTCAGAGCAGTGACAGAAAGATGCTTGCTTGTTAATGTAGACTTTAACCACTGCAATCGCGCTTTGTGATGGGAACTTTTTTTAGCATTTGCATTTTCATTCAACTATTCCCAGTTCTTATTTAGCTACTAATAATAATATCACCAATATTTTAGCCCAGACAAATAACTGATTTCAGCACCTTAAGTTCAGAATTCAAAGCTTGTTAAAATGGTGCTTGCAAAAAGTGATGTATGATTAACCAAAATTGCACAGCCACTCACCAATAAATTAAACAATTTAATGACATGGTGCACACTGAAAAATAATGACCCCTTTATAAGCCTGCGTGGTTGCAGAAAGAACCACCACTGACCGAAGAATCACTTTATTTTGTGGATAGTATTTCACATTCCTCCTATGGGATATTAAAAGGTTTTTAATTCTTAGTTGAGTCAAGTGCTGAACAAAGGAAAAAACAAGGAGCTAATCATGCAAGTCTGGTCAAACCTTGTTTGTTTCCAGACTCATTTTGTGGCTGCATTGGGTTCCCTTAACTTGAACTACTGCAGCCATTCATTATGTAATGTTCACTTCCTGTTTTGAAATGACTCTATAGTTGGCTCACACGAAGCAGTTATCACCATAACTTTATCTTTTTCAACCTTTTACTTTGTTTTTCCTTTTATTTCTTGCTTTTCTTTTTCTGTATTTCCCTTCTCGTCTACTTTGTTTCCTTACCAATAAAAAAAGGCTTTGACAGACAACTGAAAAATGTATATATATTTTTTTTCAAAACAGGATGTCCTTAACATGGAGCTCACACCCTCCCTGCGCCCTCCCCTCTAGGGTATCTTTTTTCTTTTCTTTTTTTGCTGTTCTATGAGAGGTTGAAACCAGAAGATATACAGAAAGATAGGGCCCATGTCCTCTTTTTCGTCAGTATGCTACCGACCATGGCCAGCGCGCTTGGACTTTTCGATGGATCACAATAGGATTCTACATACTCCAGCGAGCTTTCACTGACTCCCCTTTGCCTTCTCTCCCTCCCCTTCCCTTCTCACCATCCCCTCTTTGCCCCCTCTGTCTCAATGCAGTGCTCCAGCTCAAACTCCAGCAGAGACGCACACGAGAGGAACTGGTCAGCCAGGGGATCATGCCACGTAAGTCTCGCCTCTGACCACACTGCAAAGACTTGTCTATTCACAGTTGTGTGTTTTGCGCAGCATCACTCATGCATGTTAAATAGTGTCAATACCCTCATTAGATAGTTACATTCATTCTTTTTTTTCTTTTTTTTTTTTTTCATTAACCAAAATTAGTTATGCATTGTAAGTCTTATGCATTATAACCCGTCTGACAATCTGCATCTGCTGGCAAACGGCCTTGCTGTATGCATTAACTAAAATTCTCCATGCCTTTTTTCATTCATGTTATTTGGGCCTGTTTGGGTCTAGACTAGCAAATGCTTAGTGCGCCACCCCTGTAATACATAGACTTAAGTTTCTTGTGTAGCTGTCATGAACTGTCTGCCATTATCATACAGGCAGGCAGTTTCCTCTTCTTCTCTATCCACTTCCTGTTTCATGGTTCCGCTCAGCTGAAATGAAGACATGGTGCTTTTTCTTATTGGCTTTTGCAGTTGAAGTCTGTTTCATTGCAAAGCTGTATAGGAACAGAACAAGGAAGTGGCCTTTTTTGTTTGCTTCAAAAGTACTCTAACCAAATCAGTGACTAACCTGAAGCATTAATCTCATACCTTCAGTCTATAGGTAAATGTTATCAAAGTATATGATAGGTCAAAATATTACCAAGACTACTATGCCGCAAAGTACCAATAAGACCTTTCCAATTGAACTTGATCTTTGACTAGACTAAGAGAATGTCTTTCCGATAGCTATTTGTAGCCAATGTGCTGGTGGTATAAGATAGGCCTAACAACCAGCATCTTGCAGTCTGTTGTAATTCCCTTCCATTTGAATAGTTTGGCTAATGATTTCGCTACCAGAAACTGTTTGATCCCCATTGCCTGTCTTTGCCCCTTATAGAGATTGTACTTACAGAGAAACTACTGAACAAACAACAACTGTAGTCTGAATCCATAAGATGTTTGGCAAGGGTCTTTCACAGAAGAAGCAGCCCTGAGCGCATATCTGGATAGTCCCATTAATTATGGAACAAGTATTAGGATTCTCCAAATCCACGATTCGATTTGACTTTCGATTTTAAGGTTTCGATTCGATTTTCAATTTAAACATATGTATTTTATTTCATTTTTTCAGCACTGCCATTGCCATTATTAAGACCCTTTCACACATTGTAGTTCTCTGTAAATTTCAGGTAACCTTTCCGGCACCCCTAGTAAGTTTCAGTGTTCACACGTGCAGCTACATTCAGGGAGATTTCCGCCTTGCACCTTTTCACACATGCTTTGATAATGCCAAAATAGATGTGGCAACGCACAGTCCAGTCCAGTAGCCACCCGTGCGGTCCTGGTCCCACCCTCCACGCCATAGAGTGACAAACAGAGCAGCAGTGCATGCAGCTCATTCTCTTCCACGCACAAAGATGATGTATGAGGACGTAGCATGCAAATAAAAATAAACATGCCTTTGAAAAAAATCCTGAAATAAATAAACTAGGCAATAACTATATAAATAAATGTAAATATAAATATGTTAATGAGTAAATATACGCCCGACTGACCAGACGGCGCCCCACAGGCGCCGGCCGAGGTGGGGATATCTTTCATTCCGATTCATGGGATCTTTCAGCACTTTCATTGCGTCACGTGGTTTCATGAGACCCTCTGAATCTTATGCGAAATTGCCATTTTCAAGTACGAAAAGTGAGAGTGAAACTCCTGCAGCGCACACTACGGCGGTGGTGCAGGTGCTTAGTTGCTCTCTCTCCTATTTGGATAACAGTACCGTTAGTTTTTTATTTTATTAAATGAGACCCTCAGTCATTTAGCTGGCACATTTTAACATCCCTAGTTTGTACATGTGTTTAAATAGCATAAATGGACTGTTAAAGTCCAACAAAAAAGACCATTAGAAATGTATTTTTTTAGGGGACAGTGCCCCCCCCCCCCCCCAACACACACACCGAAAGGTTTGCTGAACCAGGCCAATGCCAATGACAATCATTTCCTTTATGATCCATAAACATAAAATCAATTCAGTTCTTTCTCTCAACATTGTCAATTTTCTACCACAGCATTAGGTTTGTCTTTACTAAAGAGACAAAATACTATATAACATGTAACTTAACTCTCTTATGTGTGATATCTGGCCGGGCATAGCTGTACATAGTTTGGTTGACTGGTAAATTTGGATAAATTAGGTTTGGATGAACAGGGTTCTACTGTATTTGCCTGTTCTTGCAGCCTAGCAGTAGATTTTACTCTCATATTGAGAGATTACCAAGTGATTGTGATCACTTTAAGGGTAGTGTCTTTTCTCATAAAAAGTTTCTTATAAACGTCCTTCGCCAATGTCCCAAAGTACAGTAAAGCAGAGTACAACACAGTACTTAGCCATAACAGTGACTCACTTCTCCATACAATAACCTAATGACCTTGTCACAAACAAGGTCTACGGGACTCGCTGTGCCTTGTGTTCAATGTTTCCTAATTTAAACAATGCAAGCAACAGTGTGTCTGCCGTGTTCAGGTGATCTTCTGATTATCTGGTTTGTGGAATGAGTGATGCAGGGTTTTAATGGAGCATTTGCGGCAGGGGGCTGCATGCTTTATAACCGCAAAATACATACCTCCCCTCTTTCTGTTAACATCCAAGCTTCCGGTTCCTGTAAAAAAACAGTTCTTGGTGCATATCCTTTTTGAAGGGGAATGTTCCAAAAAAAAAAAGTGTAAGAAGGCCAATGTGGTGGATAGTGCACTCAAATTTACGTGACTAAAGGGAAGTCGTCTAATTACAATGGTGAGGGCTAGGAGAAAGACATGGGCTTTGTGTTTGTTTTGTACTGTTGTGTCAGTGTGAAGTTGAGCCTGAACGTTGCATAACGAGAGCAGCATGTAGGTCTTTGAGCATCTCAAGGTCTCAATCAAGGTGTTCCCCACCTCCTACCCACCATTTCTTGTAATTTGACATCCACACATGCTGTGGCATTAACATTGAATGCTCCGTCCCTCTTCCCAGCCTACAAACACAACACAACCACAAACACACATATACCTCAATCCGAAATGTTCATAACAGCCGTGGCAGGGATTTTGTCAGCACTCTTACCTAATTAGAAAAGTGTTATGTTTCATCAGAGTAATGGCCATTCGGCGCCTCCCCTGTACGGTGCTGCCCGAAGAACATTGTTAATGTCTTTGTTTATGCGCATGTTTAAATGAGCTCGGACGGGTGTCTAACTCAGCGATGCAAAGCTAACTTTAGCCCAGTTGAGGTTGAGTTGAGCCCAGTTAGCCTGAGTTAAGTTTTAATCTAAGGTTAATTCACTTTTAGCCTTAAATGACCAGTATGTAAGATTTAGTGGTAACTAGCAGAACAGAATATATACGTATATATGAATATATTTTGCAGAAATGGGATATAATATTCACAAGTATGTTTTAATTAGTGTATAATCCCATCCCCAAATAAGAATCGTTGAGTGTGAGAATGAGCCGCTTACATCTACATAGCGAGCGGGTCCTCTTCCATGGAGGCCGCCATGTTGCACAACCATGTTTCTACAGTAGCCGAAACACTGGCTCTAGAAAGGGCCTTTTGTGTTTTTCGTGAGTTTCACGGCCACTGTTCTACTACATGCTTGGATGGCGAGGGTGATAGGAGGGGTGTTCAGTTTGGTTGCAATCTGCAACCTCACAGCTAGATGCTTGAGTCTTACGTTGGTACTTTAAAATCATTCAATAATTTAAGGTTAAATGACTTTGTTTGTTTATTCACACATTTTGATAAAAACATAAGTGCATCATCAAATCAGACCTACTTGCAAAACTGCTTGAAAAGACAAAACCAATTGAACCTTCTCTCTCCTTCGGCTGCTCCCGTTAGGGGTCACCAGAGCGGATCATCTGCCTCCAATACCTTCTGTTCTGCGTATCTTCCTCCCTTACACCAACCGCCTGCATGTCCTCCCTCACCACATCCATAAACCTTCTCTTTGGCCTACTTCTTTTCCTCTTGCCTGGCAGCTCCATCCCCAGCATCCTTCTCCCAATGTAACTCTCATCTCTCCTACACAAGTGTCCAAACCATCTCAATCTCACCTCTCACTTTTCCACCAAACTGTCCAACCTGAGCTGTCCCTCTAATGTACTCATTCTTAATCCTGTCCGTCTTTGTCACTCCCAATGAAAATCTCAACATCCTCAACTCTGTCACCTCCAGTTCAGCCACCTGCCTTTTTGTCAGAGCCACCGCCTCTAAACCGTACAATAGAGCTGGTCTCACAATCGTCCTGTAGACCTTCCCCTTCACTCTTGCTGGAACCCTTCTGTCACAGATCACTCGGGACACTCTTCTCCACCCACTCCACCCTGCCTCTACTCTCTTCTTCACCTCTCTCCCGCACTCTCCGCTGCTCTGGATGGTCCACCCCAAGTACATGAACTCATCCGCCTTCTCCACCTCCACTCCTTGCATTCTCAGCTTTTTGCCGCCCTCCTTCCCATTCGGGCACATGTATTCTGTCTTACTCCTGCTGACTTTCATTCCTCTTCTCTCTAATGCATGCCTCCACCTCTCCAGGCTCTCCTCAACCTGCTCCCTACTCTCACTACAGATCACAATGTCATCCGCGAACATCATAGTCCACAGAGACTCCTGCCTGATTTCATCTGTGAACCTGTCCATCACCATTGCAAACAAGAAAGGGCTCAAAGCTGATCCTTGATGCAATCCCACCTCCACATTGAATGCCTTCGTCACCCCTACTGCACACTTTACTACTGTCTGACTGCCCTCATACATATCCTGTACCACTCTTAGGTACTTCTCTGCCACTCCCGACTTCCTCATGCAATACCCTATCATACGCTTTCTCTAAACCCACTAAAACGCAGTGCAACTCCCTCTGGCCTTCCCTGTACTTTTCCATCAGCATCCTTAAAGCAATTGAATAAACAAGAACAATCAAATAGATGAGTAAGATGTGGACCATGTGTGTTTCAATGCCATTTCTTTGTAG
Organism: Zeus faber; assembly: GCF_960531495.2. Classification (NCBI taxonomy): domain Eukaryota; kingdom Metazoa; phylum Chordata; class Actinopteri; order Zeiformes; family Zeidae; genus Zeus; species Zeus faber. The sequence continues at coordinate 4,637,038 of NC_137207.1, forward strand.
TTTGACTATTATTAGACATTTGTTCTTACGTTTGGATAGACAATTCTATCAAACCCAGGTTACTCTTAGCTCTACTTTGACACTTCACATGTATAGGCACATGCGATAAATGCACAAATATACCAAGTACCACCACTGAACTTGATTTACCATGACAACATCACTGTTATAGGATTAATCATTTTATTTTCTCATTGGACGTCATTTTGGTGCAAAATGTTGTTCCTTTTTGGAGCATTCACATTTTGTGTTGATCTCATGCATACATACATACATACATACATACATACATACATACATACATACATACATACATACATAAATAGGGGACCCCCCCCCACACACACACACACACACACAAAAACCCAACAAAATCACACGTTCAGTGAGCAGGAGTCCAAATTTAGACAACCACAACACGCACACACCTCAAAACAGAAAGAGTGCAGGGTTTAGAATAGCTCGCCTGACCTTCTCAAACCTGCAGACAGTTTTGCTTTGACTCCCGTGTTCCTCTAATAGCTGGCGTGTTTGTACATTGTCGCCAGCCCAGAGCGCCGTCAACATTTCCATCTGGTGTTTCTGCAAGCTGCCTTTAATCTCATTGTCTTCTTCCCTCTCCCTCTCCGCTGTCCATCCCTCGCTCTGTGCAGCGCTGAAGAGTCCAGCAGCCTTTCATGAGCAAAGGAGAAGTCTCGAGAGAGCAAGGGTGAGTGTTTTCATTTACAGTTATTTCTACCAATGATCATGCTGCCTGTTTGTTTTGAGGACATTAGTTGAAGCAGGTTTAAAAATGATTCTCTTTGGCTCTCTCTCCCTCCCTCCCCAACTGTTGTCCTCTCATCTTTTCCCTTCAATCCAAATCCTGACCTCTCCTTCCCCATCCCCTTACTTCCCACCCACCAGACGGAGGACTACCTAAAGAGGAAGATCCGGAGTCGTCCCGAGCGCTCGGAGCTGGTCAGGATGCACATTCTGGAGGGTGAGTGTCCCGCAGAGGCCCTCGCTGGAGCAACCAAGACGGGGCAAACCACATCCCACTTGCACTTGCTGCTGCAACACACATTTATTTCCACAGTGACCGCCAGACCAAAAGTTCAACATTTTGAGTGGTTGTTAAGACCGTACTTGGAAAAAATGACATTTTATTATTATCCAAGCTGTCATGCCCACCAAACATGAAATAAAACCATTTCTTCATACTCATTCCGCAGTATTGAAACTAGTTAGTAGTAGTAGTGTAGGGGCAAATCTGCTTTGTTTATCACTGGTTGCCATGCTTTTGCTAATACGTTTTTCAATTACAAACAACTCCCTCATTTTTAGGGAAAAACTGAGGGGGAATTCAGGAAGTGAAATGTACTAAAGATGAAAATGCCAAACAGAGAATATTTTTCCCTGAGTTGAGAAAGATAAAACAAGATGCTCATGGAACCCATTAGCAATAATAATAACCATTCCCATGCACTGAAGCTTTCGGTGTCTTTGAAATGTGCAGGCATTAATGAGTGCCTGGTATTGTATGTTTTTTCTTACCACAGGTTGGGGTAGATCAGTCAAGAGTTAAGGCGTCATACTCAATGAAATAACAATTTGATGCAAAGATGCTTTTGTAACAAGCAAAAAATAATTTGTTTTTTGCATGGTGCAAACCCTCAGCGTTAGCCCTCCACCACTTTGCCAAGTTTGCACTGCTGGTACAGTAGAACATTATTTTCCGGCTCATTCTCACCCTGTATCGTTGTTAATACTCTTCTTTTTTTTAAGCAAGTTATTTCATAGTTTTAAGTTTACAACCTACTTAAAAATCTCAATGGGCAAGAATGGAAACTATCCACAAATTTCTGTTACATAAAAAAGGAAGACAATGGCTTTGTGTCATAAAGGTATATACTGCAAGAGAGAAACCATCCATTTCTGCAGGTCTCTTTCCGGTTTACAATGTCCCGCCGCTGTCCTCCTCACCAGAAACCTCGGCCGAACCGTCGCTGCAGGCCAAGCAGCTGCAGCTAAAGAGGGCAAGGCTGGCCGACGACCTCAATGACAAGATCTCCCACCGACCGGGCCCCATCGAGCTGGTCCACAAGAACATCCTACCCGTGGCCTGTTCGCTGCAGGACTCGTTGCTCGGTAAGCACACACACACACACACACACACACACACACACACACACACACGCCTTAGTAATGCAAGGTGTTCAGGCTTGAACTGTTGAAATCTCATGGTGTGAACATATATTCACGCATACACCCATGCAGGTTGAGAAACAATTTGCGCAATGCAGAGTGTATTAGCAAATTCACATATTGAAGATGACTAATCTAGAGTTGGCATGATGTCCATCCACACATATATCAGTAGTTCTAAAACTATCACAACACCCATGTGTAGACATAGTCGTCTTTTGAAATACTTGCTACAAGTCATTCTGCCATGGCAGGATGGAGTCAGTCAGAGCTTTATACAATTTGGCAACTTTGGGGGGGTGTGAAACCACCAGCAGAGAGTGGGAGGAAGGCAGAAACATGCCCATCTTACTGGAACAAGACAGGTCCATGCTGGCTACTACATAAATATCCCTTTCTTTAAGCCTTAATATCTTTATTTCAAAATCACAACCAAGAAATAAACTTGGATATTTTATTGTGACCGTAAAGTCATGGGAAAAAAGTTGAGTGTCTCTTCCTTTTTTTTCCTCATTGATTTTAATTGAGTATAGAGGGGGCGCAGCCGAGTGATGAAGGAGCAGGTCACGTTTCCTGAGAGCTCCTGCATATTTGCTTTTATTTCACATTAAAAGCCATCGAATGCCATATCTATGTATAAAAAAATAATAACCAACAATTTCTTATACTCATCCAGAGAGGGAGAGAGAAACATTGCGGTAAAATGCCTAAAAAGGGTGGAATGAAGGATTCAGAACAGGACGCACCACCGCCATGTTCCATTTCACCAACAGAAAATAACAAAATGATTCTCGACGCCATTGCCTCTTTGAAGGAGGATATTAATGAGTATGAACTTCATTGAGCAAGAAATATGTGCTATCATTTGGCCTGTCACAACTTTTGTTGTACTTTTGTTGGAGTATACATGTTTATTGTACCAGAAATAATTGTGATATTATTGTCATTTTAAGACTATTTTTTGCCACTGAGAAAATGATAATGTAATAGCCTAATAATGCAAGTACATCCTTTCAAATAGCAATAGACTATTACTTCTTAAGAATAGTCAGACATTGTAATGTGAAAAAAATAAAATAAAATATGCTAAATAAATAATACCTAAATAAAATAAAACCACACAACCAAAACAATAAATAAAATGGACGCCCAAGCTCTGTTGACAAAAATTGCATTTAAGCTCTCTTGTGGCCATATCACGCAATTGCATTTCTAAAAATACTAAAAATAAAATAAAATTAAATATGACCAATGCAACGAGACACTGTGCCTTTTGGAAATTATCGCATGTACAGTATAGTATATGCTATAAAATCACAGTTATGTGAATAAGCACACATTTCATTCATACATTGTTTTTATTAACTTTGAAATGTATAACATTATGTTATTTAGCCGGAGCTTTAGTTCAAAGACATTTCCAAATATATTTTTCCATAAGTTCAAATATAAGTAGAGTAGTTATGGATATAAAAAACAGATTGATGTTAGGAGCAGCAGAAAGCAGCAAGTCGTTTTGATTGTGAATTCCCACGTGACTTCAACGCAGCATCTGTAGGAGTAACAGTGGCAGAGTCCCCCGTGGATTCTAGCGTAGATAACTCAGCCTGGGACTTTGATCATGGTCACTGAAAACTCCAGAAGATAAGGAGGAGCTGGCGATTTCGGAGGATTCTTCTGTTGCTGAGGTACTGTTTAGGTTTTTCACATTGATACCAAGGGCGTAACTTTGGTTTCAAAATTGGGGGCGGGGTGTGATCAAGTGTCCTCATTACGCACAGTTCTTGTTTCGCTCCATGGGGAAACAGAGTAAAATAAACCACCTTCATTTAAAACAAAATTTAAAAACACTGTTGTGGCGCGCCGATTGCGGGCGCTATCGCTGCCATGCCCCTGATGTGCACACATTGTTGCACATTATTATTATTGGGGGTCAACTCCTGTCCCCCTGTGATTTCCGCCCCTGGTTGATACTTGGAGAAGTGGCGTCACTCCCCAACGCTGTGAAAAATCGCTTAGGTGATGCACCCAATAAGTCTTATAATGGTAGACCAAATCCCTGGTCTTTATTCTGGCATCATGTCAGTTAAAATGTTGGTGACATTGTTATGTAAATTAACATACATGTAAACACAACGGGCAATTATCAGAAAAGAAGATCATCAGAGGTCAGAAAAATTAGCGAGACGATGTCCATATATCGTACGATAAGTCGATTTAGTAGTTATCGCGATGGCCTAACTACCATCAACATTAGGGTCAGGGGTGTCTTCCACACTCAGAGTGGAATTTGTTTGCTTGCAAGTTTGCTTTCACAAATGCAAAGAAATTCTCCCTTGCGCTCAAGTGATGAGAACCCCCCTTACACACCAAAACATGTTATTCTACGTCTTCCCAGATTAAACCCACGCAGTTCAAGAAGCGAGCAAGTTTTACATGGGATATCTGGTACGAAATATGGATTCATAGATCCAGCCCGACTGACAGTCACTCTCCCCTGCCAAAAAGAAAGGAGGTTCACAGACGCAGAAGAAGCCATGGAATATGTCAACCACAACTCCACATCATGATTCTGACTCTGGAAGATTATGATGTGGACACTTTGTAGTGTTAGATCTACAAGTCTCTAATTTTTCCTACTTTGAATGATGGCATATAAAACTCATAACATGTGGGAGCTCAGGTTTGTGTTGATTTGGTTCATTGTTGAGGTGGTGTTTCTAGCTAGCTTTTCTGGCTATGTCCCCCTTTATATTTGGGGTGTTGCATCATCTTTGTTCTATGACTAGACCTATGTGTATTGCTTTAATTTTAGTATTTTTGTTTTTCTAATGGGGTTTTCAAGGGTTGGGATGGGGGGAGAGGATGCTTTTCAAATTATGGTAGCATCTGACTCAGACATCTATATTTCCCAATACAGAATACGTTTACATAATGGCAACTGGAGCCGAGAGGGGGCGTAGGCCTACCAGGGATAAAGTTGACCCCTCTTAATGTTAAAGGGCTAAATAACCCAGTTAAAAGAGGTGAGACCCTTTCTTACCTCAAATCTGTATTTGCGGACATTGTATTTTGGCAGGAAAAGATGTGGCCCATTCCAGGCTTAGAGGCAAGTGGATAGAGCAGACCGTTCACTCCTTTTTTTTTTCTACAAAAGCAAGGGAGGTTGCCTTACTTTTCAGGAACAATATTCCCTTTAAAGTAGAAATGTGTAGAATAAGGTGAGGTTGGATATTGCAGAAAACGAAATACCCCCCTAACCTCCCCTCACCCCTCCCTTTCCAACGACATAGCAGAAGCTACGGTGGCAACAAGCTAACATCAGCGAAGTAATTCTAAAAAGCTATTTTATTCTAGGCGTTTAGTCTGATAGCGAGATAACGTTAGCACGATACATATTTTATTATCCCTTTGCAGATTCAAAGACTGGATAAACCAAACGGTAACATTACAGGGGTTTGAGGGAGAGGAAGAGACAGTGTTTGCTTTGTCCGTTCTGGGCTACTGTAGAAACATGGCGGTGAAACCTGGCGGTGCAACATGGCGGCCTCCGTGGAAGCCAATGTAGATATAAGGGGCTCATTCTCAGGTAACGAAAACACAACGATTTTTATTTTCATGCGGTTATACACTAATTAAAACATATTACTATATTATATTCCATTTCTGCCAAGTCCGTTCTGTAAGTTCTACACACTACATCTTTAAGCACATAGATACAATGACAGATAATCAGGGTAGATTTCTTATTGTCACAGTGGAACTATATTCATGTCAAGTAACAAGAGTCACAGCTTAAACCAAATCGTCCCGGGCACGATGGAAAATGTGTTTGGGAAGAACAGAGATCTTCCCTGGGACATCCCTGGGATGAAAGTGGTTTTTGTGTATATATTAACAATTTTATTCTTTTTATTATTTATTATATATATATTTATACGGATTTCCTCCTGCCCTCTTGACAGACTCTCCAAAGGGTGCCGGAGGTGAGAGCTCGTCATTGGATGAGGACAGCAGCGATGCACTGTCACCAGATCAGCTGACCAATCACGATTCGCCAGTAGGCTCCATTTCTCAGCTGTCCCCATCTGACATGCTGACCCAAAACGGGGATGTGTCCCCTACACAGGTAAAACTGTCCCCGTAAAACATTGATTAATATTTTAATCTCGTCGAGGCAGATCAGGGGTGCAAAAAATGACCTGACCAGACCAGCTCATGTTATTTTCAGTGGCGGTCCAGGGGCAGATACCGTACAAAGCTGAACCAGTGCCAAACTTAAGGATTTTTTTACTTTTGGCTGACTACATTGAAAGCAATTAAAAGTTTTTCTCACATTAGTAATTTATTGTGTAATAGCCCCAATCAATGCAAAGACAAAATGATTCTATGTATCGTGAGATGTGGCGTTTTTTTCCCTTTGTAATCTTAGAATTCAGTTGCTCTGAGAAACTGCTGAAATCTTCAGCATCCAAGATGCCAACAGTAGAAGAGACTTATTTAATAGCAGCCTATGTTTGGATGAATAAGCATGGATAAATCTACTGGTGAATCTATTACTCATTTATCTGTGTTTCCTCAGTTCCTCAACCAGGCCCCGCCTCCTCCTCCACCCCCCCCTCCACTGCAGACAAATGGGTTGGACTCCTCCGTGTCTCTGAAGTTGACCAATGGGACGGCGACCACAGCCCACTCCCGCCACTCAACAGGACAGGCTAAGGTGAGCCTCGTCGCCAACGTTAACCCTTTTAAGGAACCCCAATATCACCCACATCTGAATTGAGCAGAATCTGCGCAGTCAAAAAAAAATGAAGAAAAGACAGCAGATAGTCTCACTTCTGTGTGTAAACAATGCACTTATTTTTCCTTAACGCAGCACGCGCCAGATGTGTTTTTTATATTTACATTAAAAACATTTTATATTTAAATTAACATTTTGCCATTTTATATTTAAATTAAAAAGAATAGTGTGCCATCTAGCTGAAAGACATCGGCAGTGTAGACAATATCCTCCTTACCCCTTGGTGTGAATTAAAAACACAAAGGGACCGTTTTGCAGACAGGTTTTAATCTAAATAAAGACCAAGCTAATCCTACTTAAATTAATGCAATGTTTTTTCTGAGACGTTGCTTAAATTAAGATTCATGAGTTGTAGACTAGGAAGTCCGAGACTAAGTTAATTAAGGACTTGTCCGCTTCTTTTTATATCCACCCTTCTGTGGTCTTGGTGCAGATAATTCATTTCCTTTGTTGTCAAGGTCAACCTGGAGGGTCACAAACCTGTCTCTGGCCAAGTTTAATTTAAGACTTCTCTTAGACCTAGATTAGCTCTGATCTTCATTCTGGAAATCAGATTTTAATTTTTTTTTTAAACCACAAAATGACTGAGAAAGGCCATTTTAATTAGTCCAGATCTCTGGCTCTTTATTGGTTGACAAACCACATTTTGCTAACAGCCATACCCTTCCTTCTCTTGCCTACTTTTTGTCCCTCAACAACATTGTTGTTGCTGACTCAGTCCAAGCCCAGTTCAGAACGGCCTCTCCACAGACCCAAGAAACCCAAAGACAGCAAGCCCAAGGTGAGTCTTTGCTGGCACTGATGTAGTGCGCCGTGACACAGTTTACACACAATGAAACTATACCTTGATGAACAAAAATACCTCAAGTGCCCAGAACAATTTACAAGTTTGCCAACAGTTTGCATATCTCCCTGTGTTCTGCAATTGGTCCAAATATCACACGGTTGTATAGAGGACTTTGGATGATTGTTCAGTTCTAAACTAATGATGGAATTCATTCATTAAAGAATTGTAAAATGAGAATGAATTCGCTATAGCGGCAGAAGGCTACATTTCAAATAAACCCTTTCAAATAGGCAGTGTCAGTGCAGCGATCTGCCTCAAATGTCCTTGTGGTCGTTCTTCAGAATCCCTTGCAAAGCAAAACACGCAGAGAAATGAGTCACAGACATTGCATTTGTTTGTGAACCGTGCTAGGTGAAGAAGCTCAAGTACCACCAGTACATCCCTCCTGACCAAAAGGTGGACAAGGAGCCTCCCCCACAGCTGGACTCCTCCTATGCCAAAATCCTCCAGCAGCAGCAGCTCTTCCTCCAGCTGCAGATCCTCAACCAGCAACAGCAGCACTACAACTACCAGACTATCCTGCCTGCGCCACCGAAGTGAGTACGGTTCTGTCTGCCGGGAGGGCTCGGTCAGACAGCAGTTGTTCCTCTTATACTGTGTGTGTGTGTGTGTGTGTGTGTGTGCGTGTGCGTGCGTGCGTGCGTGTGTTTCTTGTTCGGTTGTAACAGTATACCATAAACAAAATACATCCAAACTAATTTTTCATTTACATACTTACACCAGAGGAGCATCACCAATCCAACTTTATTGCCCTCAATAGGTCCTAAATTTCATTCATAACGGGCTCAAAAAGGTCCTAAAAAGTCTTAGATTGAATGTTTTGAAACCTGCAGATACCCTGTTTCTTGTTTTTACACATTCCTAGAAAGCCACAATTCTTCCTATCGCCTCACTGCATCACAGTCGTTTCTGCCGTCTTTATTTTAAGAATATAATTTCTGTCTTCATCTAACCCCTGACTGAGAGATTATTTACTTATTATGTGACCGTTTGGCATGTCTCTTCAGACCACCATCGGAACACACCCCTTCAACCAAAGCAGGTCCCTCACCCTCTCGTAGTGTTCCCTCGCCAGCCACTGTGGCCCCCTCCAATCAGAGCGGGCATAACCGTCAGAACCAAACCACAGTGGGAGGAGCCAAACCAAGCACTTTGCCGGCCAACCTGGATGAGTTCAAAGCAAGTTCAAAAACATATATTGTTCTCTACAAACTATCATTAAGTTGTGTATAAATCAATATATCTCTATATCTCTCTCTCTCTCTATTTATAGTATATATTTAGTTGTCTTTCTTACAGTTTTTTATTTAGATGACTGCTAAGCTTTTAAACTGACCTTTCTCCCTTCAGGTTGCTGAATTGAAACAGGAACTAAAGCTGCGTGGCCTGACTGTGTCCGGCACAAAGAACGACCTTATCGAGCGGCTCCGCAACTACCAAGAACAAAATGGTGGCACGGCAGCACCTTCCCTGACAAACAGCATCTCAAAACCCGCACAGCAGATACCAGCCTCAGCTGTAAACATCCCGGCTGCCACCCCGACTGCAACTGCCGCTCTAAGCCCCCAATCAGGAGAGAGCGGTACTAAAGTGCCCTCGTTCTCAAAGACCGTTCCGGGACGGATCATGCGTTTCGGCAGCACAAGCTCCAGCCCTCCCGTGTCTCCAACTCCATCCGAGCGCTCGTTGACCGGGATGAGCCCGGACGAGACCAGCTGTAATGGAGACATGTTTGGAGAGATGGTGAGTGTGACTCGTTGGGCGATGGGATGTTGGCCGGAGACGTTCGGCGGAGACTGAAATGACTTCTCTTTCTGTCTTGTCTCCTCGCAGGTCAGCTCTCCCCTGACCCAGCTCACCCTCCAACACTCTCCCCAGCACCCCTCCAACATCGCCCCAGTCTCCCACCCTCTCTCCCAGGTCAAGGAAGAGAGCCAGGGGCAACCACATGGCTCCTGCAGCCTCTTTGGGCCCTCACTCTCCTCCGGCCAGTTGCCTGGCCAGCCTTTAGAACCTCTGGCGGAGGCAGGTGCGGACGCTCCCTCCTTGGACAAGGACCAGATGCTCCAGGAGAAGGACAAGCGGATTGAGGAGCTCACACGGATGCTGAGACAGAAGCAGAGGCTGGTGGAGACCCTCAGGTCCCAGCTGGAGCAGGGGAAGATGGCGGGCAGCGTGGAACGAGCCGGAGGGGAGAAAAGGTGCACCACCGCCCCCGAGGCCAAACCCCAGACTCTGATTAAGGCCTCGGCCATCCAACCCCCCATGCTCCCGAACGGAATGCTGGTGCGGATCAAAAAGGAGGTGGAGCTTGAAGAGGCCATGGAGGGAGTGACAGACGAGGCCCAGGCCAAGAAAGCCATCCAGCCCATGCAGTGCTCCCAAGAGACCCTGCTCAAACTGCAGCAGATCCGCCGGCTCCAGGTCCAGCAGGCCGAGCAGCAGATGAAACAGCAGCAGCTGCAGATGTTCGAGCGCAAAGCGGCAGAGGCCAAGCTGGGCGATGCGAAACAACAAGCACAGCAGGGCCAGCAGAAGACGGAAGCCCAGATCCTGCTCCAACAGCAGCAGCAGCTCCATCAGCTGATCATCCAGCAGACCCAGCAGAAACAGCTGCAGGCCCAACAGAAACTGGCCCAGCAGAAGCTTGCGCAGACCAACCAGGCTAAGCCAGCGCAGAGCCAGGCTCAGGTTCAACAGAACCAGTTGAAGAACCAGGTCCAGCTCAAGCAGGTCCAGGTACAGGTGCAGAGCATGGCGGCCCAGAAGCAACTGGGAAGTCAAGTCCTTCAGAAGAAGCAACTGAGAACGCAACAGAAGCAGCAACAGCAGCAGACGACGGTCACCACCCAACAGGTAGCCAGTGGTTCAAAGAAAGAGCTTACCAAGAACAATGTAGCTTGAATGTTATTCTCCCTTGTAAGTCGCTTTGGATAAAAGCGTCTGCTAAATGACTAAATGTAATGTGTTCAAAGAACAGTGTTCCAAAGTGAACCAAACCCATTTACAGTTGTGGTGGCGGGGGTGGGGCAGCTCAGAATCGTAGGAGAAGCTTAGAAACTAGCTTGACACTTGTGAACATGGTTTAGATGGGATGGATTATTAACACATTGCCCTTAGCCAGCTGATGGAGCATGGGAAACAGTGTCACCATTCCTTCACTGAGCACTGTGGCAGACCTGTCAACCTGCACACATTTTGTGTACCAACTACGCAGTTCTTAGTCAAAATACGCAGGTACGAAATGCCTGCTGAAACTACGCAACAAAAAATAATCATTATACATATACAGTAT
>NC_137207.1:4653167-4790667 GCF_960531495.2 Zeus faber
GGTCTATACGATGCTTCCTTTGTTTTTGTGGTGTTCAGTGTCAGGTTGTTTACTGAGCCCCACACTGTCAATTTCTGGTCTCCTCCTGAGATAAGTCTGACTACAGTTGTTTCATCCACAAATTTGATGATGGTGTTGGTTGGGTGGGTTGGAGTGCAGTCATAGGTGTATAGAACATGGAATAATGGACTCGGCACACAGCCTTGTGGAGAGCCGGTGCTGACCGTGAGGGTGGAGGAGTGGTGGGGGCCGAATTTAACAGTTTGTGGATGGTTAGTGAGGAAGTCCTTTATCCAGGTGCAGGTGGGATGTCTAAGTCAGACAGTTTGCCAACTAGTATGTCTGGAATGATTGTATTAAATGCTGAGCTAAAGTCCATGAAGAGCAGGCTTACATAGCTCCCCCGGTGTTCTAGGTAACTTTGAAGAGCTATGGCTATAGCGTCTTCTGTGGACCTGTTTGCTCTCTAAGCAAACTGATGTGTGTCGAAGGTGGGAGGGAGGCTGGCTTTGATGTGCTGTGAGACCAATCTCTCAAAACACTTCATGACTACTGATCTGAGTGCAATTGGTCTATAGTCATTAAGACTGTTTATGGCTGGCTTTTTGGGTACAGGGATGATGATGGCTGACTTTAGGCAGGGTGGGAGGATGGCTTTTGTAAGGGAAAGATTAAAGGTCTTAGAAAGGACCCCTGAGAGCTGGTCAGCACATGCTTGAAGTACTTTCCCTGATACTCCGTCAGGACCAGCGGCCTTCCTCGGGTTCACCAAGCTGACCACACATCTGACTTTAGCGGCGTTTCTACTGCAGGAACTAGAAACCTTCGGATGGTTTCTATCCCAGCGTTGGATCGTGCAGCCCGCTAGTTGTACTGCTGCGTCTGCTATTTGCGGCTGAAACCAAGTTTCTGTTAGAATCATCACACAGCAATTACGAATGATGACGGCGATCTAGTTTCTCCAACTCGTCAATTTTGTCAGCCATGGATCTGGCGTTGGTGAGAAAGATGCTTGGTAGCAAAGGTTTGTATGGCTGTTTTCTTAGCCTTGCAAGTAGGCCTGACCGCCATCCTCGCTTTGGCTTTCTCTCCCACAGCCATCTTCGTCGCCTGACGGACCCGACAATCTATGGAGACCCCGGTGGTCTCGCTATGTCCTTCGCTATGTTAGGAGGCCATTGAAAGTCGCTTGTGATGGCTGTGTTGTTCTGTAATCCAATATAAAGAATGTGGCTGTTGACATAATTTGCTTGACAAAACTTTACAAACAAAAACAAAAATACACAGGAAAGGCACCAAATTGGAGAGCCATGAGCCATTGCGACCGTGTGCGCCGCAATCTGATGGTTCCATTCACAACTCAGAGCCAAACCGACTCTTATAACTCGTCAACCGGAAGTCCTCCCTCGCTCACCGTGTGTTGCACCAATTGAATCAAACGAACCAGTCAGAAAAATTGACAGACTCTTTGAACTGAGTACTTTTTTGGGGGGGCTAGAACTGATTACTTATTTGCCTTGCAATTTTGATCTTGCAACACAAGAGCTCATTTCCTTTTTTTCCTTTTGTTTTTTGTTTTTTTGTTTTTTTTTGTGGAATTTGGATTATTTTATATTTTTTTAACTGTTAATGTGCACCCCTCACTCTGGCACAGAAGCCAGGTCTTCAGCTGGACACCAACGGCGAGCCCGAACCCAGGCAGCCGGTCTCAGCGCCCCCCAACCTGCAACCGTTCTTCGACGACGTGTCCGAGAACACCCTGATCTCATCCCTCAAGGTATTCCTCCGACCCCCCCCACACACACACACACACACACTTCATCCCAGTCGGTCGTTTCCTACATGCGCAGACCTCGCTGATCTGTCTCCTTTCTTCTCTTTTTCTCCTCATTTCATCTCATCTCATCGCTCCGTCTGGGCAGGGCGAGGTGTGTCTGCCGTACGACCGGCACACACTCTTCACGCCTCCCTCTCCCAAAGCAGACTCTGCTCTTTCCGCTCCACGCCCCAAAGTATGTCCTCAAACCCCCCCCCCCCCCCTCCCCCGCCCGCAGTGTTGTCCGTCCATCCAGCCATTTCCATAACTGTCTTCTTTCACTCAGATGTGCACGATGGCTGTTTTCAATGCATGTGGCAAGCTGTCTCACTTTTCTGAAGAACTTTCAATGCATGTGGCAAACTGTCTCACTTTGAGACATGGTATCTGTAGGTCCTTAGAAATTTCAGTTTTATAAATATTGAGCCTCAAAAGTTGTCTTAAATCTGGAAATCACAAGGTCTTAATTTCAACATAAACGTTTTGTCTGATTCATATATTTCTGTTATTATATAATATTATAATAATTGATTTCTAAATCCAAGCCTACCGCTGAAACTTATGTCATACTTACCCTGCTACGCTTTACCTGTTATAGATGAATCCATCTCACTGTATACTTACCTGTGGAGGGAAATACAAGATAATCCTTTACCTCACATAGAAAATAGGCAATAATAGTAAAGCAATGGAATATAAATATAAAAGGATAATGGCAACATATGGAAAACTGTGAAAATATACAATAAAACCTGACAATGAAATTATACACATTAAAAAAATAAATCTGGAATCTACTCACATCTAATAAAGAAATCAAACTTAAGAAACAAGAAATATAACCCAAAAGACAACTCCGCAATTTCAAAATTTTAAATGGACCCCAAAAAAAATTGGGGAAAAATGTGGTCATATACAATAACTAATGAAATAAACCTAACAGTGACCTAACGATAAGAAGAAACGGGTAACATACAATAACCTAATGATGAACATTAAATATAATTCTAAAATATTTGCCCACAAAAAAAGAATACAAAAATAAACCAAAAAATGTAAATAGTACACAGAATGTTGGCAATAAACCTCAAAAGTTAACAGTAAACATACACCTTTGTGTCAACAAATTCACAATCAGGAAGTAAAATAAAGGTTAGATTTATTCCAGTAGCTATTCACTTGCCTTGCTGTCTGACTAAAGTAAACTTCACAACTGTTAAATTCATACAGTTATCTAGTTGTTAATTGACCTGTTTCTACCTAGGGCTTACCAAATATACATTACCTACCTTTATACCTATAATACATAATGCTTTCATGAATAACACATTGATTTATCCAAAAATCGTAAACTCTCGGGATACCTGCAGGACATCCTGTTGATCGTTTGTTTGTTTTTTTATCTCTGATTATGTGGGTGTTGGTTTTGTCTTCGGCTCGGGCTTGTTTTTCACTCTGGTGGGAGTTGAGTTTAGTGGAGTTTGGCGTGTGTGTGTCGTGTGACCGGTATGGACGCCGTTCAATGACAGAGTTTTTATTTTGCTCCCTTTCACTAGGAGAACGGCCTCAGCAGCCAGCAGATGGACGACTTGTTTGACATTCTGCTCAAGAGCGGAGGTAAGGTACACCTTTCGGGAGTGAGTGTTTTTGTTTTTTTTGTTGTTTTTTATTTACCTCCTGAAATTAAACAGGGAGGCTAGATCAGTGCAGTTTTTAAGAATTGATCATGAGTAATGAACATGCCTCGGATTTGACTCACGGTAAATCGTTGGATCTAAGGATTTACTTGTGATTTTTGAATGATGGAGGACTGGTTGTAAAATCTACTGCTTCCTGAATATCTCCATTAGGGATTAATAAAAATGAAAAGTTATGGCTGTGAGTTCTGCACCATACGAATCTCGTAATTAGTCACATTTGAGATGTCACATGAATTAACGAATGCCCACTGAACACATAAATTGATCTATTTATAAATCTTTGTCATGGGATACGTGATTCAGGTCACATGAAAAGGCCTATTGACGCACCTTATCACATGCACACTACCTAAAGCACATTTCATAAATGCACTGCAACCCTGAAATTATCCGAACATTACCCGGAGGAGCTGTATGTGTGAAGGCAAATGTCTGAATCATTTGGAACGGACATTACCCGGACTTTACCACGACAGAACCCTAGTACAAAGTCTGCGTAGTGTCCATTTGAGCAGTATGTGTGAACAGAGCATAAATGATGCAGACTAACTCAAGTTGGACTTGGAGACTCGGACTTGGAGACTTGGACCCTGATGTGGTCTTGGGTATTGAATGCTGTCGAATTTGACTTGAGAGAGCCTTTAAAACTTGAAGCTCAATTGACTTTTCTGCTCTCTCTCTCTCTCTCCCCCCCCCCCCCCTGCTCGCTTCCCCAGAGATCTCCGGCTTCAAGGCCAACCCGGACCCCTCCTTGGCCCATCTCCACTCAGATCCACCCTCCCCTCTGTCACCGCTCAACCTCTCCCCGCCCTCCCCTCCTCCAGACACGACCTTGCTCCCCCCTCGGGCCGGCGCCGCCCCCTGCACCGAAAGCGGGCGCCTCGAGGACTTCCTGGAGAGCACCACGGGCGTGCCACTGCTGGGCGTGGAGGTGGACGGCGGGCTGACGCTGATCGACGACCTCCACAGCCAGATGCTGAGCACTCCCAGCATCTTGGAGCACCCGCCCTCCCCCATGGACACCTCGGACCTGGGCTTCTCGCCCCACCCGGCCGGCCTGGACTTCGGAGACCCCACCCTGGACAGCATGGACTGGTTGGACATCTCCATGGTGGGGGGCCCAGACGGAGGGGACGGGGAAGTAGGACGAGGAGGAAGCGGAGGCGGTGGTGGTGAGGGAGGAAGAGCAGGAGGAAGAGAAGAAAGTAGAGGAGATGGGGGCACCAGCTTGGCACCCCTGGGTCCCCACACCCCACCTAGCATCTTCTCAGTGGACTTTCTGGACAGCACAGACCTACAGATACACTGGGAGTCCTGCTTGTAGCTCTGGCGACGGACACACACACACACACACACACACACACACACACACTCGCTCGCTTTCTCACTCGCTCGCCCGCACTATGTACAGGCTCTGTCTTTATCTCATGCACATACAGAGACCTTCAATATGCTGCCACTGCTACTGCAGGCTCACACATACACACACACAGACTGCGGCACAGACTGTTACTGTACGCAGAGATATCGTTAATGAGCTTGGAGTGATGCAGAATTGGGCATTCCTGCCAAACTTGGTCGGGACTCCCACCATCTTGAATCCAAAGGTTTTTTGACGTGGATGGTTCTATATTAATTTCAAACAACTTGATCACAAGCTGCATCTACTGATGGAAAGAAAAAGGAAAAAAAAAAAAGCATTGGCAGCCGCTCATTATAGCTGGTGTGGGATCTGTGCGTGCGTGTGTGTGTGGGTGTGCAAGTGGGTGTGTGTGTGTGTGTGTGTGTGTGTGCATGCGCGCGTGGGTGTACGCGCGTGTGTTGGGCTCCTCCAACTTTGCACTTATACGCTGAATCGAATTGGTTCACAGGAGGGCATCCATTGACACCCCACTTTGTCAATGGGGTGACGAACTGCTGAGGAACGCATAAAGAAAAGCCCCAACCAGAGACTCACAAGTGTCATTAGTTAAATACAAAAATAAATAGAAGTTGCTGATGAAATGAACCTCATTGGCACCAGCCATTTTGATTAATTGAAGCCTCCGTTCAAGGGGTAGTATTATCGGAGCCGTTTTTGATAGACCACTATGCATTGCTGTATATCGGGTGTATATTATCCATTGTCCATAATGAGTATTTTTTTTTCTTTGTGCAGTTGCTTCAAAGTGGAGTTGAGCCTGGTCAAAACAGAGCGCCAGGGCCCGGGGCTTGGAAATCAACTCTGATTATTATTGTTTTTTTTTTTTTTTTTTATAAAAAAAAAAGAAAGTGTTAGGAAGAATAAATATGCAATGTAAACTTCCCAAGATGTGTCTAAATCCATTTTGTTCCCCACCCATGCAAATAGAAACACAGAGATCCATTACAGTATAATGACTCATGATCATAGTCAAATCAGCCCCGGTGATGGGAAGAAATTGGGAAGAAATTGCCCAGATGGTGGCACTAGGTGGTGCCATTGCAATACAAACCACACCACATGAGCTATTCAATTATAACCGACGCTAATAATTCTAAACCTTTTTTTTAACGCTATAGTTTATATAGAGATCTACATTGTACAAAAGTATTTTTCATTTTTGTGAAATTCTGGCCGGGTTGATATTTTCGTCAGAAGTATGTTGTTGGGACTCTTTGAGAAAGCACCGGAATGGGAAGTGGATCGGGGATCTCCAGAGCCACGACAGAAGCGAGCAGCGTTGTATGGACCTGCATTGAGGTAAGGAATATACAGTATACGGTCAGATGTTCGACAAAAAATAGAGTCGACTGACAGTATATAGCATTGAAAATAAGAACAACAACCTTAAATAGCCGGTAAAACTAAAAAGCCATGGACTACTTGAAAGTGGCAATCCATAAGGTGTGTTTGGTGGGTTACACCACAAATCCCAGAATTCCACTTGAAACCCTGGTCTTTACAGTAGATACACAGCGCAAATAAATTGAATGGCTGTATTTTATTAAATGCCGGCTAAACAAGATAAGCTAAGCTAAATATCAAATGTGGGAACTTTTTTTGTTTTGGTTTTAACAAAATATTATAGAATACCTCATTCAAATTATTATAATCAAAACGGTTATTGGTTGAACTGGATGTGGACTGCGTTTGCCCAACTTCACTTAGATAGAGCGATGTTTTAATAGAAAGCCTTTATATAATGCCTTGTTAAGTTTTACAAGTGCATACAGCTGCATGTTCCCAGCTCCCCCTGGCCGCCCATTTGAATTTGATGCTTATTAATGATTATATACATTTGATGGTAAATGATATTTTAACCAATTTTCAGCCCAGGCCTTATTCAAATGTTGGTTCCAGTTATTTACAGCTGTTCATAGAGCAACCCCACTGAACACTTGGCCATTGAGAAAGGCACCGCTCTTAAATGCAGTCCAATGACGCAAATGTTAAAAATAAACCCTGTTAAATCGCCTTCTCGAAAACTGGAATAGTCCCACGGGTCTTAGTGTATATATTTTTCCACGTTTTCAATAATTGTAACACCACATTTTATATAAAACGACTTATTGCAATTGCCGCTCTAGATGCAAGCTGTGACGGTGGCTACAGTCGGTCGCCTGTCACACCGCGCAACTTCTTGTTTATACGTCATACAACCAAAGGAGTCCTTGATAAGCTGCAAGGCTTGCGACCATTCTCTAATAGGTACGACATACTGTTTGACAATATTGGTAGTTTCCCTTTTTTGAAAAGGAGATGAAACTTTTCTTTTTTTAAATTCTATTTTTAAGCTTAAACGGTCGCCCCATTTGACTGCAGTCAAGCATAGCATTGCTTGGTACATTTTGGTAGTTTGTCAGTAGTAAAGTGTTCAGCGCGGTTGTTGCTAGAAACTGTTATAAATGATGGAAACCAACATTCAATTGAGGCCTGGCCTGAAAAATGGCGAACTTGTCCTTTAAGGGTTTTGACTTCACCTGCTCCCATTGTGGCGTTTAACTTTGTTTCCAAAGTTCCTGTAAGCTCTTCCAAGTTATCAGCCGCTTCAGGATGGACATTTGACTATAAACCTAAAATGTGTACTGTACTTTACCGCTACGTTTTAACAAAAAAACAAATCTTTGCTTTTGAAAGACAAGCAAGCAAGCAAGTCTGCCGAGGGACATAAGGGGGCCTCCTAGATGCTCCTGCACTCATGTTTTTCTTTTCTCCCATTCTCTGAAAATTCTATGCCTCCATCACGGAAGGCACTAGATGCCCAGCGCTATGCAAATGTTTCTCATGCAGAAGTGATTTAGGACAAACTGTTAAAAATAATTGGCTGTCCCTGATTTCCCCCTGTTTCCACTCTCTGCATGTCTGTCGTTAATACACACAGATTTATACGGTATTCTGCAGTTATGCTCTCGACCACGTTCGTTGCTGAAGAATTGCGTCATCCTTTCTCCACCTGTACTTTTCAGATCTGCACACAGACTGCAAACTACTACACATTTGAATAAATCAGTGGTATTCAATACGCAAACGCAGGTACGTGACCTCACTCTTTGGCTACATACCGCACTCACGTTTTGGGCTCGGCGGAGTCATAAACAACTAATCCACAAGGGGACGCCAAAATCAACAATTTAGTAGGAGAGAGCATTGCGCTAGGAGGAATGTATAATTTAAGGTGGAGGTATACTTAAAAAGAAGTAGAAGTTTTTGACCAAATAGATGTCTTCAGAACAAGATAAGAACCAATTGACACGGGTTATGTGGTGTTCTCTGCGCCAGCCCCTGAGGCAAACTTTGTTTTTCGTCTTTCGTTCTTTCTGACAGCTCCCCTTGTTGTGATTGTGATCCAAATGCCGTTGCATCATGGCAGGGAGATTGACTTCAACCTCCCTTAACGGGTCATTCAACCTTCTCCTTTTCCCGGGTCAACAAGCACCATTTTATTCCGGAGCCGCAACTTTCATAGATACTGTATCTATAGATACTGTATCTCCTCAAATATAAACCAGTACTCAAATAAAAACAAACAAACAAGGCCTAATCTGAGTCAGTGTGTGTGGTTTTTCTCCTCCAGCGCTGCGCCCCGCTCCGAGTGCACCGCTTCCTGTGCTAGTTTTCCTGTGTTTTTTATTTTAGATCTTTTGATTTAGGGGACGTTCCGCCTAGGATCGGGACCATGGATTGTGTAATGGAGAGAGAGCAATCTCCGGTCCACTGTGCCAGTTTATTTTATATGTATTTATTTTGAGGAGCGCGGCACCCAGATGGCAGTTGAGGTCAATAAAATAAATATGGGTACTGTCAATAAATTACTACCGTTAGATTTTTACTATTTTTTCTGTTTCTTTATTTTCATCTTTATTTTAAGCAAAGCCACTCCTGACTCCTCTCGCAGTCGGGTTTGTGATTCATTCACCGCAGAGCAGAGTTTCTGTTATCCCATAATTAGCGGGTTTTGACAGGGAAAATCTGTTGAAGTCCGACATATTTAAATCTCTCCGGTCATAACGTCCGGTGAAAATAATTCCCTTTAATCAAAATTTGAATTAGTGCTGGGGGATAAAATGATAACGATAATTATTGCCATGTTTTTTTCCTCTGTCAAAATAAAATAGACTCGATCATTTGAGTACACTCGGTAATCCACTCCAAATCTACATGCCTTCATGAATTCTTTCTTTATATAGCCTGCCTATCAATTGTTTTTAAGCTCAATAAATACAGATAATATTTCACAGAATTTCTCCCATCGGTCCGGACAGTGAAATCTTGCAGGACACGTGAAACGGCAGCAATTTTTTTCTAACAGAAGATCTGCCGCAGAGTCCTTATAGAGTATTCTGCTGACTGTGTTCTGGGACATGTTCTCCGGTGGTGCCCATGCTGACCCCTGTCCACCGATGAAAGCCGCTACAATTGGGCACCTGAGTGTCAGAACGAGACCATGGAGCAATGGAAGAAGGTGGCCTGTTCTGAAGAATCACCTTTTCTTTTACATCATGATGGCCAGGTGCGTATGCGTCGTTTACCTGTGGAAGAGATGGCACCAGGATGCTCTATGGGAAGAAGTAAAGCTGGCGGAGGCAGTGATGCTCTGGGCAATGTTCTTCTGGGAAACCTTGGGTCCTAGAATTCATGTGGATGTTACTTTGACACGTACCACCTACCTTAACATTGTTGCAGACCAAGTACACCCCTTCATGGCAACGGTATTCCCTGATGGCAGTGGCCTCTTTCAGCAGGAAAATGCGCCCTGCCACACTGCAAAAATTGTTCAGTAATGGTTTGAGGAACATGATAAAGAGTTCAAGGTGTTGATTTGGCCTCCACATTCCCCAGATGAAGCATCTGGGGGATGTGCTGGAACAACAAGCCTGATCCATTGGAGCCCCAACTTACAGGACTTAAAGGATCTGCTGCTAATGTCTCTTGTGATACCATAGGACACCTTCAGAGGTCTTGTGGAGTCATGCCCCGACGGGTCAGACGAGGGGGATGTGACATGACTCATTAAATTTCATGAAATATTTTTATTTAAATTTTCTAAATTGAATAGGATACTGTATTGATACGTGTGTGTGTGTGTTTTTCACACACTACCGTGTTTGTTTGCTGGTTGTCCAACAAAAGTTTGAATACTACTAGCGTAAATCCACACATGCAGGCATGCATCGACTGCCATACACATACATATGTGAATTTGCTCTCTTTGAGAGAGAAGCATATTTCGTGCTTTTCAATAGTGAGTTTGAGATTACCTCATCATAATCTGCCTCTATCAGACCACCAGAGTGAATACCACTCTTATACTCTCTCTCTCTCTGTCGCTCTCTCTCTCTCTCCTCCCCTAAATTCCTACCTTTCTCTGCCAGCCTCTCATCATCTCTGAAAGGCTCTGATGAGTGCTATCCGACTTTTTGTGTCCATACAACACACACACTCACTCACTCACACACACACACACAATACTTAACCAGCCACATCAACTGCCTATTTTTCCCGCCAAACATACACTTTCAAACATGTAAACATGTGACAGCAGGCATCTAAACTGAAACACATATGCATTCTAGACACAGAAGCAAAGTGTCTGTCTCACACACACTTTCGATTGACTTTCAAGTCACGGCAGCTCCCTGAGTGCAACCTCTAGTTTTTCTCTAGTTTCTCTCTCTCGCCATCTCTCTCTTTCTCTCACTCCCTCTCTCTAACACACACATGGATATATACAAAGGGAGCAGATAGCAGATAAGTCCTGGGGCCATGCCACTAATTAACTGCTGTGTGCTCCAAAGGACCATTAACGTCACCAGGGCTAAAGTTCTCATCTGCACAGTGATCTGACAGGATCTCAGTGTACAGAACCACTGGTCGCACATGAATATTAATCACATGTGAAAAGAAGAGCGATTGCTCTCCCGACGGCCCCCTCCGCGCAAATTTGAGAGCCCGCTCAGAATCAATGTCATTGTCAAAAAAAGAGAGAAAAAGATCCCTTTCATTAAGAAGAAAAAACAAACGTGGGTCGAGCAAAGTTATCTGCCAGTTAGATTTATATATTTTTAAACTGCGCTGGGCTAATACACAAAACAAGACTTGATACATTAATATAGCTTTATAGACATTTTTTTGACTTAGGGTTAGGGAGAAAAGGGTATAAAGTTTGCAGAATGCTTCGTTGAAGTTATTGTCATGTAGCATCCCTGCGTCCAAAATGTCCGTGCTATCGTCCAGTGTGCTTTCGAAAAAAGCAATGGCTTCTAAGACATAGGGTCATAAATGCTGGTGTGACAAGGGACTAACAAGAAGTGGGAGAGAATGAATAGAGAGAGAATTAAATGAGAAGAGAGAGAAAGGAAGGATAAACTGTACCTACACATGTATTTTCTTAGCCAAGTTAAATGGTGTGTTTCTTCTGTTATTTGTTTGTCTTGTGTTTTGGGCTTTTCTTTGTTTTCCCCTACTTTGTGTGCCCTCCATCACCATTTTGTGCGAAGCTTTAAGATGTGAGGTGCCGTTGAGGCTGGGCAGATCCCGCTGGGGGGAAGGGGGGAGTCTTTGACAGCGGAAGATTCAAAGGCTGACATTTGCATGGGGAGAAGACAGGGGGGTGAGGGGAGAGAGACGGATCCGGGGTGGGGAATGGGGGGGATGGCGGTGTGTCAAGGAGGTAGACACGATGGAGACACAGAAAAGTCATTGGGTGGTGCTAGACAGAGTTTCTTCTACAGATTTTGCAAGACAAAAGATAGCAGAGATAAAGAAAGAAAACAGAATCTCAGAAATGGGGACCAGCACCACATCAACCAGTTTCGGCATTCAACTGGTTGTATACTTTTCTTACTGGTTAGATACCTTTCTTGTTGGTTATACACCTGTCTAACTGGTTATATACATGGTTTCTGCAGGTCATTAAAATCTCTGAAATCTAATAATCTGAATTTTAGGCCTTAAAATGTCTTAAATACGATTTTGACAGGTCTTAGAAATTTATTGGATTATGAAGTTCAGGGATGTAAACAACTCGCTTTTCGGCAAATGTTGCTTTTTTGTCCGAAAGAAGGATGCCATCCACGATCGATTTACTGGTGGACTCGTTGTAGGAAGCAGGAAGTGATGCTGCGTTCACGGGACCTCCGAAAACTGTAATTTGTGTTGGTAGTAGGTAGTGGGCAGAGGAGCTCACAGCAATTCAGATAGACCACCACCTGGTGGCCTGGTTTCCTGACTACTTTACCGGCTTGCCACAGTACATCTGTATGCAGGGCAGTCTGTCAGACGTGGCGATGAGCAACACTGGCACACCCCAGGGCAGGCACACCCCAACTACCCTGTCACCGTTCACCTGCAGTAGGGGAAGATGAGCTGCAAGGACAAAGGAAAGACAAAGGAGCTGCAAAGACAAAGGAGATGGTGGTGGACGAACCAACAGAGCAGGAAGCTCCCAACCTGTTTCCATTAGAGAGATGGTTGAGTCCTACGGGTTCCTGGGTGTGCAGATGAACGATAAACTGCACTGGAGCAACAATACTTAGGTCCTCTACAGCAGTGTTTCCCAAAGTGTGGGCTGCAGCCCCCTGGTGGGCTGTGGAGATACAGCCGGTGGACCATGAGGTGTTATTTACAATAAATAAATAAAACGTTTTTCATTTTCAATTTTAATTTAGTTCAAAATTAAGTTTGCAATTACCATATATTTATGATTAAATATTAACATTTAAAATGATGGATAATTTATGTTGTGGTGTGGGGACGGTGTGGTTTGAGAAGCCCTAAAAACGTCTAAACGGCCACCACCCCAAAAAGTGTGTGTGTGTGTGTGTGTGTGTGTGTGTGTGTATATATCTCCATGTTTTGTAGTGCGGTTATGTGACAAATAAAGATTCTTAATTACCTAGATCCAGGTCAGGTGTGGCTGCTCAAACCACACGATCCCCACACCGCATATGTATAAGAATTGTATTATCCAGTGTCAAACAGCCAGGATACGAACTTAACAATTCACTATTTGCATTTTATTTCTTACATTTGTTACGTGTATGTTGATGGATTATTAATTTGCACTGCCATAAACCCACGTTCATGAAATAAAAAATATATAGGGAAATACTTTATCTTACTCCCATGTGTTGATCAGAGTTGTGAATAGGTTTGGGTGGGTTGCAGAACATTTTCAGATTTAGAATTGGACTGCGACATTCTCAAGTTTGGTGTCCAGTGTAGGGCTACTTTTGGGATGCTTTATTTTTGGAAGTGTCCAGAAAACAGCCCAAAACTGACAAGAATGGATAACCTTTGTTGCTGCCCTACATGTCAGAAGGCATAACGGGCAGTAAGTAAGTAATTCTTCAATTTGGGAATGGCTCCTCTACAGGAAAGGACAGACTGTTTTTCATCAGGGAGAACGGCTGCAGTTCTCGTACTGTAGGTGAGTATTGTTGTATCTGTACAGTGCTTATTGTGGTTTTAAGATAGATAAAAATGAGAAATAAATATGTTCACATCTATCAACAACGTTAACAGGGTGTAGCACTTGTAGAGCTTCATGCTGCATAATGTTGTTGGGGCCCATATCACATCATCTTTACTTAGAAGGAGCAAGAAAACTGATCTCACCTATCAAGGGCAGATTATTACCCTCAGGGGCCCCTGGGCACTGAAGGTCACAGTTTTATTCGTGTGTTTTGAAAGTAGATCAATTTTAACAGTGTGAAATTGCAAAGTACTGTGAGACAGTTACTGGAGCGAAGACAATATTTTTTAACAAAAAGCATAACTCACTAAGTCCTTTCCTTTTTCTTGGTTTTGAGACTTTTTGAGGAAAAAAAATGTCCTAATATCGGACCTCCTCCCTTCTGGCTCCCGCTCCTCCATGGTCACCTGCCTGTGTTACCAAGGCACCAGAGGAGAGGGGGAGAGGCGCAGGTGCAGCCGCTGTCTTTTCAAAATAAAAGTCCACACGCACGCGTGAGAGAGAGGGGGAGAAAGAGAATGCTCGCAGAGAGACGGCGCGCCGGGTTACCTGTCCCTACGCGTCTTTTATTCTCTCTGTCATAGAGGACAGATGTCCCTTTTTTTCCCCACCTCTCCCACCAACCCCGCTGGGCGGCGAATAACAGCATTTGTAATACAAAAAATGTTTTTTTTTTCTCCCATCGACAGAGGGCCCTTTCGCGCACAGGGGCCCCTGGCCACATGGTAGATCCGGGCTTTTCACCCATAGTCACCCCAGTAGCCTGATGGACTATGTTGACTCAGTCGCACAGAAGAGTCGCATTTCATCCTGTAATATAATCTGAATTAGTGTGTGAGAGAGAGATTGAATCTTTTGGGTGGGGATTGGATGGGGTTTTCTGGGCGGGGCAGGAGGCCAGGCTACAGCCGACAATTGACCAGTGATTACGTAAGCGTGTCCACTGATATAACCTTGGGGCCAAACTGTGCGGAGAGAGTTACGCAATACGCCAATGATGGCCTGGTTTACAGGAAGGTTTTGTTCCGTTCTCAATAGAGGAGAATGAGTGGTGGGTGTAGATACTGATGTTTGTGTGATGTGATCATATCACCATCGTCATATACAGTATATCAAATGTAATATAATATAGGCAATAATTGGGAAATTGTGCAATATATTGCAATATCTTCAACACATGAATACAAATATTTTAATGTATTCTCGTTGCATCAGAATCCGTTTATATCCAGCCAGGTACCTTCCAACTTTAAATTTGTTCTAGTGAGGTTTGGTGCATTTCCCTTCAGACAATTAGTATTCAAAAAAAGTAAATGTAAATATAGAATAAAAATAATATAGGAAATTAAAAATAATATAGTAAATAGTAAAATAAAATAGTAATAAAATAGGTTCGAATTAAAAATGAAATATAATTCAAAACAGAAATAGTCAAAAAATACAGAATATACAAAATGTGATCCTATGCACAGGAAAAATGATTGTTATGAGTGAATAGGGTATAAATTTGAATTATAACTATTTACTAACTAGCTTATTACAGTACATACAGTGTATATTGTAAAATGTACATAAGGACAGGGATGCACTTATACACAAAACGCATATAGATAGATGGATAGCTATACTTATTTACTTACTTACTCAGTAATAGTAATAAAGCAATACAATTATAATATAAAAGTCAATCTATGGAAAAAAATAATAATATAAATTAAACCTACAGTAACTGTGTACACAAAAAAAATGGCAACAGGCGTACGAACAAACCATGGTAGAAAACAACTGGTTTCCATCGGCAAGTGTCTCTCACTGCTTTCGGCAAGTTACAGGAAAAACTCCAATGACTCTCTCTCCAATTAATTCGATCATACATTCCAAAAAAAAGAAAACCTCTCATACAAACATACACACACATGCAGACTCACAGGATCCAATTTTGGCAGTGGCTCATGGCTGTGATCCTGATATGGGGATCAATGCATAATGTGTAATGGACACAATGAGGGGACAATATGAAACACGGTTGGGCCAGTTCATTGGCTGTCGTTTGGAACAGTGCAAATTGACTGCTCCGGGGGCTGCGGCTTTAATTGGAACAAAGCTATAGCGCAGAGGTTAATAAAAAATAAAAAAATATAGAAAGGGAACAGAGATGTGATCAATCCAATTGGATGGCAAGTCTGTCTCATGTTCCTGCTTTCCCTTCTTTCCACTCTGTATAGTTCCACGTCAGTGTCTATCCAGGTACTCTGTCCCTTATCTATCTCCCTCACTCTTATCTATCTATCTATCTGAGTAGTGCGACAGAGTTTTCACTCTCACTCCTCTCTACTCCCTACTTGTTTGTTTCTTACGCAATGCTTCTAGATAGATTGTAACTCTTTACAGCCATCAAACGACTGAACGATACAGGAATGGGGGCAAGCATATTTATCTGGGATAATCTGATGTTGAACTGTCTGTCTATGTATCTCTCATGTATCTCTCTCGCTCTCGCTCCCGCTCTCTCTCACTCACTCTGCCTCCCTCTGTCATTTATAATGTAGTATAAGTGATTTACTTCCTTTTACAGTTCATTAATGATCATATTGTAGTTACATAAAACTTTAATGACCCTGTAAAGAACCCTGCGCCACTGCTTCTCCCTTTTATAAGATATCATTAAGAAAAATTACAAGATGAAAATATGCATTAAAGGGAATTCATGATGGGGATAAATAATTAAGAGAACATATTAATTGCCCATATGCTGTCTAAAACATCTAAAACAATCTGGACCTGCTACCATGCAAAAAAAACGTTTTTTTTTCATGGTTTTCATGATTTTTACTATTTTCTACATTTTATAGAATAATAGTGAGGTTATCAAAACTATGAAATAACACATATGGAATTATGTAGGAAACAAAGAAATCAAAATATATATTAGATTTTAGATTTATCAAAGTAGCTACCCTTTGCACACTCCTGGCATTCTCTCAACCAGCTTCATAAGGTAATCAGCTGGAATGCTTTTCCAACAGTCTTGAAGGAGTTCCCACGTATGCTGAGCACTTGTTGGTGGCTTTTCCTTCACTCTGTGGTCCAACTTATCCCACACCATCTCGATTGGGTTTGGGTGATTGTGGAGGCCGGGTCAACTGATGCAGTGCTCCATTAGCCTGGAGGTGTGTTTTGGGTCATTGTCCTGTTGAAAAACAAATTATGGTCCCACCAACACTTCAGAATGCTGTGGTAGTAGCCATGGTGGTAAAGTGTGCCTTGAATTCTAAATAAAGGCAGTGACGCAGACAGTGTCACCAGAAAAGCATCCCACACCATTCCACCTCCTCCTCCATTTTTCACGGTGGGACCCACACCACATCTTCTCTCCACTCAAGATACAGCGATTGGAAGAAGAAATCTCAAATTTGGATTAATTTGAGAGCATCATACACCATACACACATCATACACTCACCATCTGCTTCTGTCATCACCAATGGCTACACTTCACAGTGTTTCACTTTACAACGCGTCACAAGACAAGGCTCTCTGCTCTCCCCTTTACTATTCGTCATCTTCATTGAACCCCTCACAGCAGCCATTCATCAGTACAGTAATATCATTGGCATACAAACAGGAAACCTGTTCATCAAATAAGTTTGTATGCAGACAATATTTTGTTGTACTTACAGAACCTAATATCATGCCTACCGGAAGTGTTCAATCTTATATCTAAATTCTCAGCTATCTCAGACTATTCTATAAACTGGACTAAAACCCCAGTCTTACCACTCAGTGGGGAGGACTGGAATGCTGTAACCCAAAGTTCCTTTAACCATCACAACGGGCAACATTAAATACCTTGGTATTGATATCTCCACCAACTCGTCAGATTTGTCTACCCTTAACTTTACACCATTGCTCAATTCCATTGAAGAAGACCTCATTCGATGAAACAACCTACCCATCTCATTAACTGGAAGGATAGCAGCAATGAAAATGAATATACTACCAAAAATAAACAATATATTTTCAATGACCCCAGTGCAACCAACAGTACATTAGTTTAATACTCTAGACTCAATAGTTAATACATTTTACTGGAAATACAAGAACCGAGAATTCAGCTAGCAACACGACAGAAAAACAAAGACCGTGGAGGCCTAGCAGCCCCAAACATTAGATACTACTATCTAGCAAACCATCTTCAATTTATAATTAAATGGTTACAACCAGAGAAACAAAGGGCCATGGATGGCAAGACATTGAACAAACAGAATGTCCGGAGTTATCATTATCGGATCTACCATTCCTTACTGAATCAATAAGGAAACATAATTGATTTAAAAAAACATTCATCCCAACAACTCTGTCAGCCTGGTGAAGATTCCTTAAACTCAGTGGTCACTCTCTATCTCCAAACAAATTAACGCCAATCTGGCACAACCCAGATTTTCTGGTTAAAATCAGACCAATAATCTTTAGGTCTTGGAAAAGATAGGGAATACCTTTCCTGAACCTGGCTGGGTGTGCTCGGCGCGGGGCTCCCCATGTGGCCTCCTTTGGTGGGGGGCGGACTCCTGTCATCACACAGTGCTTCCGGGGTACCTGTCCTTTGGCGTTCTCGGTTCGTCGATGGGGGATCAGGCTGTGGGTGGTGGGGCCGTCTCCCGCCCTCTCCTGCGCCGCATGCTCGGTAGCCAGGGGCTTGATGGGGGCACGAAGCTGCCCGGCATGGCGGAGGCATATTGCGGGTCGCTCTGCGCCGTCGCTGATCGCTGAAGGTTGGCGTGCAAGGGCGCAGCCGGGGGAGGGCCAGGGTGGTCGCTCCCTGGCCCGCTGCATCCCTGCGTCGATCTGGTCGTGCTTCGCCTATCTTTCCTAGTGCCAAAACTCATATTCAGCACATACACCACACCTAGGGCTTGCGGGATGGGTGGGGTGTGAGCAACTTGGCTGGGGATGCAGCAGGCGGCTGCCATCTTGCCTGTCACGCTCCTGCCCAGCGTGTTTCTTGTCCGTCACAAAATTTGAATCCCACTCATATTAGCTTCAAACACACTCCACCAGATCAGGGTCTGCGGGGCAGGAGGGGTGCGAGTGATTCGGGTTCGACTGGCTTGAAGGACTTGCACCCCCACACCCCGCAATTTTAACTGCAATTTACAGCAGCACATATTGAGCGCTGGGTATTTCCGGGGTGGGGAGTCGCTGGTGGGTCGCTGTGGGGGCATGGTTGGCCATACTCTTCTTTAACTGAATGATTCACAAACCTCCACCACATTATTTTGATGGAATGAATGTCCATTGGGGTGAACATATTACGATGGTTGGACTACGTTAGTGACAGAACGTTCATTTCCCACTTGGGGCTCTTTGTCTGGATCTGGTGTCAGTGGGAGTGGGGTGGGGGAGCAGCTGATTTTTAAGTCTCAGATAGACTCAGGTGTCAGTGTGATCAACAGGACAATGGCGATGCTTATGAGAAAGATGACGTGACCAATCTTTTCCCGTTGATGGGGTGTCATCCTTTTCTTTTTTATATATACAGTGGGGCAAAAAAGTATTTAGTCAGCCACCAATTGTGCAAGTTCTCCCACTTAAAGAGATGAGAGAGGCCTGTTATTTTCATCATAGGTTCACTTCGACTATGAGAGACAGAATAGGGGGAAAGAATCCAGGAAATCACATTGTAGGATTTTTAATGAATTAATTGGTAAATTCCTCGGTAAAATAAGTATTTGGTCACCTATAAACAAGCAAGATTTCAGGCTTTCACAGACCTGTAACTTTTTCTTTAAGAGGCTCCTCTGTCCTCCACTCATTACCTGTATTAATGGCAACTGTTTGAACTCGTTATCAGTAAAAAAGACACCTGTCCACAACCTCAAACAGTCACACTCCAAACTCCACTATGGCCAAGACCAAAGAGCTGTCAAAGGACACCAGAAACCAAATTGTAGACCTGCACCAGGCTGGGAAGACTGAATCTGCAATAGGTAAGCAGCTTGTTGTGAAGAAATCAACTGTGGGAGCAATTATTAGAAAATGGAAGACATACAAGACCACTAATAATCTCCCTCGATCTGGGGCTCCACGCAAGATCTCACCCCGTGGGGTCAAAACGATCACAAGAACGGTGAGCAAGCATCCCAGAACCACACGGGGGGACCTAGTGAATGACCTGCAGAGAGCTGGGACCAAAGTAACAAAGGCTACCATCAGTAACACACTACGCCGCCAGGGACTCAAATCCTGCAGTGCCAGACGTGTCCCCCTGCTTAAGCCAGTACATGTCCAGGCCCGTCTGAAGTTTGCTAGAGAGCATTTGGATGATCCAGAAGAGGATTGGGAGAATGTCAGATGAAACCAAAATAGAACTTTTTGGTAAAAACTCAACTTGTCGTGTTTGGAGGAGAAAGAAAGCTGAGTTGCATCCAAAGAACACCATACCTACTGTGAAGCATGGGGGTGGAAACATCATGCTTTGGGGCTGTTTTTCTGCAAAGGGACCAGGACGACTCCAGGACCTTGAAGCATTTCAAGGTCCTGGAGTGGCCTAGCCAGTCTCCAGCTCTCAACCCCGTAGAAAATCTTTGGAGGGAGTTGAAAGTCCGTGTTGCCCAGCGACAGCCCCAAAACATCACTGCTCTAGAGGAGATCTGCATGGAGGAATGGGCCAAAATACCAGCAACCGTGTGAAAACCTTGTGAAGACTTACAGAAAACGTTTGACCTCTGTCATTGCAAACAAAGGGTATATAACAAAGTATTGAGATGAACTTTTGTTATTGACCAAATACTTATTTCCACCATAATTTGCAAATATATTCTTTAAAAATCAGACAATGTGATTTTCTGGATTTTTTTTCCTCATTTTGTCTCTCATAGTTGAGGTGAACCTATGATGAAAATAACAGGCCTCTCTCATCTTTTTAAGTGGGAGAACTTGTACAATTGGTGGCTGACTAAATACTTTTTTGCCCCACTGTATATGTGTGTGTGCATGTGTATATATATATATATGTGTGTGTGTGTGTGTATATATACAGTATGTATAGGTGTATATAGGTATATACTGTATGTATGTAGATACAGTATATGTATGTACAGTATGTATGTGTATATATGTATGTATGACAGAACTTGAACTTAATATATATATATATATATATACTGTATATCTATACTGTATATCTATACTGTATATCTATATGTGTGTGTGTGTGTGTGTGTGTGTGTGTGTGTGTGTGTGTGTGTGTGTGCTGTATATGACCAGTCCAAAATTTTAGTAGACCTGCTTAAAACCAGGTTTCTAAATCTGTCTTTAAACAGTTAATGAATTGCTTTGAGAAATGCAGGTCATACTTTTAGACAAATTGCAAGAACAGACAAGTGTCTGTAACTGCTGTGGCCAATACCATCAAGCGATTTGAAGAAACTGGCACTCTTGAGGACCCAAACAGGGTCAGGCGGGCAAAAGGTGACTCTGGAATCAGAAGAGAACAGGTTGACACCTCAGTTACAATCTACTATTAATTGCCCCTGAAATACAAGTTCAGCTCAATGCTACTAGATGTCCAGGTGTTTCAACATCAACTGTTCACATGAGACTGTGTGAAGCTGGCCTCACTGGAAGAATGGCTTCATAAAACACAGAAACTGAACGTTTGTGGAATAGAAGTCAGTCTTGGGTCAATTATGAGTGAAATATTTGGGTCCAAACTGCTGACCGTACTAGTGTCATGATTTGGGGTTGCTTTACAGGTGACCCAGTTGGTGATCTTGGCAATCTCAACTGGCATGGCTACCATGGCATACTTCAAGTTCAATTGATTATTTGTCACATACTTCATAGCATACTTGACTGAAGTGAGTCAAAGCAACCCACAAGTTTCCTATATCTTTCGGAATCACTGTAGCGGAGCTGGGAATACGTGTCGGGTGATTTCCCATTGAAATTGTTAGCAGAATATTTTGTACATTTTCATATACAGTACAATCAATTTGAAATGGTTGAGGATTCGTGTGCTTCTCTACAGACAATTAGCAAAAGAAAAGCTTGACATATAGCTGAAAAAAATTTGATGAAATAATAATAGCAAAATATACAGAAATCCCACCAATATTTACAAAGTTACATTCTATGAACAGGATAAATGATTGGTATAAATATATAGGGTTTACTACATTTTATTGCCTACGGAGTCTACGGTATTAAAATCTTATTATATAATATAGTGTCCTTGACAACATGTGCTTAAGGGGTTGTCAAAGGTCACTTTGGAAATATAGGTCCACATCCAGTCTTCCATGTCTAAAGAGTAGACTTAATGGTGCAAGGCTCTGCACAAAGTTTGCACCATATTTAACTCCCCTGGTCTTTAATACGTAACCACTGACACTCACACTCTCAAAACCAATATTAAGAGTCTCAGATGATAATTTGCATTTACCACAAACCGACATAAACAACAGCCCAAATTCATCACACGGATCTGACCTGCCTGAGACAAATTGACCTTTACAGTCATGGACATGCCTCCACCTCCCACCCACTCACATACACAAGTTATGTGTCTGTGTGTAACCCAACCACACATACAAAAACACATGCATTTGCAAGAAAAGCCCACACACACAGAAAAAGAACATGAATTAATCATTGGAATTGGTTATTTTGCTAAATCCTTCTAAACTTCTGAACTTTGGTCATGTAGGTGTATCTATATCTTTATCTATTAAACCATCTGTCTCAGATGTGGTGTGAAAATATTTCAAATTCCACTTAACAAAAAATGTAAGAGTGAAAAATTTGCTCGTGTTGCAAGATCAAAATTTCAAGGATGCCCTAATTCATTAGTTCCAGCCAGAATAGCAGCTCCAGCGGAGCAACTTTCACTCCAAGAGCGGGGACTATTCGTAATGATGACTTTTTGGAGATTCAGTTCTTGACGAGTCAGTCAGTAAAGAGTACTTTGATTTTCCATTGGTGTAACACACGATGAGCGAGGGAGGACTTCCTGTGAACGAGTGTGTGGTAGTGCAGAAGTTTGAGGTAATTGTAAGAGTCTTTGAAAGCTGCAATGGCTTCACCTCTCTCTTTCTCACTCCTGATAGCGAGGCTGGGCTCCCACTCATACTGCGCCTAACGTTTGTGGCTTAACGATTTTTTTTGTTGGTTAAATAAACAGCCAGCTAACAGTTTCTGTTCCGCCCCGCTACTGGTCCATCTCTTACCTCACAACAACAAAAGGGAGTTGTTAAAGGGTTTAGAGTCAGGTTTAGCTCTGAGTTGTGAAGGAAATTCTCACAAGAATAATTTAATTCTGTTAAAATTACTTATTTCGAGGGAATTCAAAGAGTACGTAATTCAGTCACTTTCATTATGAATTTTGCCAAATGCCATGGCCCTTTTGTCTAATTATTTACCAGTTGGTGGGCCGAAGATTCATTATTTTGTGGGAATGACTCCCGAGTCATTTAAAAGATTTGTTTGCCATGAATGATTCGTTCGTGAGCCGTGCATCACAAACTATTAGGTTAGGCCATAATGATGAGCGGAGTTGCACACACACACACACACACACACACACACACACACACATACACTAACACACTGTGTGTGTGTGTGTGTGTGTGTGTGTGTGTGTGTGTGTGTGTGTGTGTGTGAGAGATAATTCAGCCAGCCCTGAGAAAATGGCTTAAACTTCTTCGGAAAAAATAGCTCGGTAGGTATAAATATGGGTACATTTTGGAGAGAACAGCAAGGTTTTGATGCTCTGGACTGTTTTATAACACCCTAGGATAATTTCTCTCATTTGTTTCTTCTCATTTTAAGAAATGTTATCAAGTACAATTTATTTCTCATCTCCCTGAGAGATGGTCAAGACTAGGCCAGACAACAGAAACTTCTAACATCTACGACTCTACACACGTTCTCGTCTCATCGTCACATAATGTTGAAACCTTCTCAACTGCCCTTGTCGCCATGAAGCCGCTGGCTCGTTGTCGCAAGTTGCTGCATGTTGCTCTGCCCCTTGCAGCTGGATGAAGCAGAGCTCTGTTTGAAATGCATTGCAGCCTGCCGCTTTGCAGCCTGCCGCTTTGCAGCCTGCCGCTCTGCAGCCTGCCGCTCTGCAGCCTGCCGCTTTGCAGCGCATGTGTGCCGGCAGTGTGACCCTATCTTAAAAGTGCCTAAAGAACATTTCCAACCAGGGTCCCTCAAGAGCCATTTCTTTGAATCACTCCTCGCCCCCTGGATCCACAGAGGGGAAATGGTTATTTTTCCAAATTCATGCCACTATCCAACCATCCAATATCTCAAATACAAATTAGGAACCTTTTAACATCCCAAAGAACCATATGAGGAACATATAGAACTATCTGCAAAACCAAGTGGTTCCTTAGTCTTGGACGGTTCTTCCGGAGCCTTTTGTTGATCCCCATCAGTGGACAGGCAAGGACGGCGCTCCGTTCAAACCACACACACACACACACACACACACACACACACACACACACACACAGTCACACATATTCATAGATATACTGTATATATATATCAAATCAAAGCCGCGGACAGGGAAAACCAACAGATATCCTCGATGGCGACGGCTGCCTGGTCCCTCCGGGCTCTGAGGGCTGAGATGCGAGAGCACGCGAAGTCGTAAACTCGTAATGGCTCAAAAATGAAGCCGCAGATTTGCAAACGCCTTTCAGTTGGCAAAGGTCAGCGCTGACAGGGGGTCCTCTGAGGACCGTGTGAAGGGATGCACACACACACATACACACACAAACACACACAGTCAAACCCTCAAATCCCTTGGACACAACAATGATGTCTTTTCAAAATGAGAATAGGAGCCGTCCGCTCTTCATCTGACCCGCTCTCATCTAAATAAGCAACTGCAACTGACACATTCCAGTCCAATACCACGACCAAAAGCCACCGTTGCAAATCTTTTTCATATCAGTCCTTAATCGCATGCAGTGCGATATTTCTTCAATAATAATAATAATAATAATAATAATAATAATAAATATAGCTGCAGACAGCAATACATGTGGTTGTTTTTTAAAGTGACATAATTTGACTCATGCGATTGGTCAGTCCTAAATAAGAGTTCTAAATAGCTGAGCTAACAGTCCTAATTTTGTTTGTAAGTTGTAAAGTAGGGTAATTTGGAAATGTGAGGATTATTGTGTTATGAAACAGTTGTCCAAAACAGCTGGACAAAATAATCAATACATGGGGTCCAGTTTATTAGTTTTAGGCATTTTATATTTTTTTGTTTTTGTGTAATGCAGGGAAATATACTCAACTTATAAACATAATGTAGTTATGTCCGTGTAATTTCACAAATCCAACTTCCATGGCATTACGTATAAAGCATTTCCATTTCAACCAAGTGTCAACCATTGACAATAATGTAAAAAACCATAATGAAAAAATATACATTAAAAGTTTTTCCATCAGCGTTTTTTTCATCAGATTTTTCTTCTGTACTTTTTTTTTATATTATGACTGACCTGGACTACAGACAAATATCTTTATTGTCTCCAATTTTCGGCAAATCTGGCATCTGCAACAATAACAAAAACAACTTTTGGTGTTACTTTTCATAACAATAACAATAAATACATTTCATTTTAGAAATATATAAATACATGTTGGTTGTAATTGCTACTTTATTGTATTTTTTCTTTTAATAATGTACAATTGGAAAATTCAGTTTAATAGATTACTTGTCTATATTGTAATGTAGACAACATTAATGTAACTTTGACATTTATTTGGCATTAGAATTATTATTAACACTTTCTGTCTTTGTTAAAATTAAGTGTAGGATAGTTGTTACTAATTAGTAATAATACATGACGTTTATTAAGAAAATATTTTATTTTTTACTTTAAACTATATTGTCATTGTTATGTACCTTATATACCTTGTTGCATTGATTTACATCGGAGTATCAATGACGGTAGGTGACATTGTGTCTCGGATACGTCAATACGTATCTCCTATACGTATTCACATCGATTAACGCTAACAGTCTTATTTACATAATTTATTTGTTGACTTTTTTCCCTTGGATCACATTTTCAGTAAGTTACGTTTCCATGAAATACAAAAAACTTTGTGGTATTTCTGTGAGTAATTACCATTGCAAGGGTTCAATTTTTCTGACGCCTCGCTGGATCTTGAACGTATCACTCAGTCCCACATTCCAGTAGATATGTCTCAACACTGAGACAAGTTTTTGTGGACTACTTTTTATTGTATTTTTCTTGAATCTGGCAAAGTAATGGGGACTATGGAGATAAAATATCAATCCAACAGATCTACTGACATCAACCAGGTAAGAAGCCAATGGTTGGTAACGTGTGTGTGTGTGTGTGTGTGTGTGTGTGTGTGTGTGTGTGTGTGTGTGTGTGTGTGTGTGTGTGTGTGTGTGTGTGTGTGTGTGTGTACTGGTAGTCCTGCGCTGTGACTGGAGTCCTCGGGGCTCCTCTGCCCTCTATGTCTTTCTCATTTTAATTGGCTGGCCGCACAGGCTCGGACAAATCATTCACTTAGCGCCTGGTCCACTCAGCCATTGCTCTGTTCAGTCAGTCCACTCGCTGTGGCTTTAACCTGCCTCTGCTCCTGCCGACCTCAATACTTAAATAGTGAGGCATCATCCTTCACAAATACTTTCCTTACCTTCAATGGGACTCGCATATGATTTTGTTTTCTGTAGAATAGATCAGAATAGCTTTTCAACAACATTTCAGTGATCTCTCAGGGGAAATTTAGCAACTCTCTATTGCAAAATAAAACAACCTGGACTTCTTAACTATTTGTAAACTGGTACAGTATGGCGTTATGCGGTTTTATTTATTAGCTGTGGATAATAGATAGAAATAATATATTGTACTCGTGGATCATTTATAGAATAAATACTGTATATATATGTTTGTGTGTGTGTGTGTGTGTGTGTGTGTGTGTGTGTGTGTGTGTGTATATATATATATATATATATATTTATATATGCAGCAAGTCTCTCAATTAATTACAACCTGTGTAATTTACATGACATACTTAAAAAAATGTACTGTGTTAAATTCCCCTAAAAATGTATTGGGATTCTATATTCCACAAATTCAGCTTACTTAATAAATATATATAGATAGATACTGTTGATAGATAGATAGATAGATAGATAGATAGATAGATAGATAGATAGATAGATAGATAAACCTTAGGGATTTCAAGCAGTAAAACAAAATAATAATAAACCAAATGGTACCAGAATGGTGATAACCCCCCCCCCCCCCCAAAAAAAGAGCAGTATACAGTACATACACATCTGCATTCACAAGTTCACACTTTTTCTTTGTTTGGGGGGGGCGGGTTGTTAGTTTTGGTTTTGCCCTAAAAAACAGTAAAAAAAACAGTCCTTCACAGATTGTAGTTTGGGGCATTCCGGCGTAAATGACAAAATGTGGGACTGTACGAACTGAGTGAGAGAGCGAGGGAAAAGGAGAGATTTGAACTGAATTCCAGCAGGCAAACAAAACGGTCATACGTCTCCTGCTTGGGACATTTGCCCCCACGGGACAAAATAAGAATAAACACCCCCCCCCCCTTTTTTTTTTTCACATTGAACTCTTGGGGACACCTTGACGCGATAGAAATACAGCTTGTGGTGCGTCAGCCACTCTGTTGTGTCTCTCACGCCGAGCTGTGTTTACTTTTCTGCACCGGGAGTTTCCAGCGGCACTTAGACACGTTCAGAAATGACACACATAATAAAAAAAGTTAAAAAAAAAAAAAAAAAAAGGTTGGATTATCAGATAAACTTAGACCCCGAAAAAAAATGCAAAAAAGGGGGCATTTTATTCCCTTTTCAAAAGCAGACAGGGAGCCGCCTGCAACTGCAACTGCGCTCTGTGTCCGTTTTATACATTATTCACATTTTATAATTTTAATTTATTTGATGTATCTATTCAACACAAAAAAAGAAAGATGAAAGTATAGATTAAAATCTTTGGCCCGACTGAGTAAAAAATTATTTTGAGACGGAAAAGGATGGATAATCGTATCTGTGTAAGCGTGTGTGTGTGTTTGTGCCTCTTTCCCACGGACACACACAGACACGCCTCCCAAAAGGGCGCTCACTCATTCTGGATTTAATTTGTAATTACAATTTTCAGCCCCCAGGAACATCGGCCGTTTACATCAGAACGTGGTCCGATGAAACCAATAACAATCAGAGCCTCAAGTTTGAAACAAACACACATGCACGCGCGCACACAGGCAAACACACGTATGTAGACAGGCACTTAAAAACCACGCAGGTTTACACACTGAAAACAAACACATATTTGCAAAGAGACACGCACATTCGTGTGCGTGTGCGTGCATGTGCGTGCGTGCGTGCGTGCGTGCGTGTGTGTGTGTGTGTGTGTGTGGATAAAACAATGCATGAATTAACATGTGTATTAATGGGTGTTGTTTAAATAAGACTTGCATGGGAAGAAACTCTATCAGGCAGACTGGAATACTCGCTGAAAAATAACATAAAACAGAAGCGCCCAAAATGTCCTGCACTTTTGTCGTCGGAAAGCAAAGCCCCTGACGTGGTAGTTTTAGTTTTATCTATAAGGTTTGACTGGGACATTTTTTCCCCTTTTCTATCGCTCTTGTGCTAAATAGTTGCTATGACACATTGGCATCAATCAGTGCGGCCCTCGGAGGAAGTGACCTTTTTAACATGTTTTAATTATGCGTTGTCCCCCGAATTGAAAATTACCATGTCAGGGAAGGTTTCCAGTCAATAAGACGGATAGGAAAATTTGATTTGATTTGGGGTGGTCGTATATAACATGCGGTTATGCATTCAACACGAGTGAAAGTGTGTACGACAGAAGATTCTGTTCATTTATTTAACCATATTCTAGTGTTGATACTGTCTGAATTAAAGGCTGTTACGATGGTTCATCCATTGTAGAAGACTATCCAGCCGCGTGAGTTAAAAGGCAAAGGCAAAAACGCGGAGACGCGGCCGGTAATCCCTCTTCCGTGAATCCACCCATGCGTGCACGGAGTACCCCTCAAGGCGATTAATGCAGTTGCATGCCATCACACTCTATATACTGTAGTATGTTAAGATCGATGGGTGTTGGCGATCAATGGGCTTCCTGTTTGAAGTTGCGGGGTCAGACACTAGGAGTTGACTTTCTAATCTCTTCATAATCCCCCCATCACCTCCATTGTGCACGGTTAATGAGTAGGTAGTGAGGTGATTAGGATATACGGTATATTAGTACAGCATTCAGTAATAATTACCACTTTTGCTGAAATAATTAAATACTAATATTTCCCCATGAGAATGAGGAAATACAAGGTAGGGATGTAGATGTAATATGCTAAGAGCTCAGATTGCTACACACTGCAGATGAGAAGTGGGATTTCCTCTGCGGCTTCAGAAAGGCCCGCAAGTTACAATCTGGTCTTTGCAAATTTCAAACCATTTTAATGGGAAAGCGCAAGTATTGCTCTGTGATTGAGTAGATGCGGTCGATCATTCAGGTGTGCAGTGATTGGAAAATGCTTGAGTCATGTGTGTCTGGCACGGTTGCAGACAAATGCCTTCAGTCCGCCATGTAGAATAGGACCGATTTAACTACTACCTCATTTAATTAATTACGGTATACAGTATACTCACTCACTTACTTGTTTGTTGTTTTGCTTACTTGCATAGTAAATGACATACTTGCTTATTTAGTTATTGAATCCCTTCATTATTTATTACTAAATTGTGTTTGTACTCACTTAAATTCTTGCTTTCTTGCATTCTAACTAAATTGCTTACTTAGACTACGCTCACCCACTTCCTTATTTATTGTTTTGCTTGTAAACATACATACATACTTCCATACTTAATCAATTACTTAGATATTTCCTCACTCATTCACTTTGTCACTCATTCGCTTACTTATTGTCTCTCTTACTTAGTGTGTTGCTTTATTATGAGCTTAGTCACTTAAAGTGTGACTGTGAAGTCACACTTTAGTCTTTCTGGCAGTGGGGCGCCGAAGTGGCGAGAGCTTTATTCACAAACATAAACGAAAAGGATCGCTGGCCAAAAGCCAGAACATAAAATAAAGTGAATAATCAGAGTCCAGGTTTCCTTGGTCACGGTCTGGACGCGTTGCAGCGTCCTGCACCACACGATCCCCACTGCAAGAAAAAAACAACACATAAGAAAGCTCTTCCAGCCAGGTCCGACCAATCAACGCTAATGAGGCAGATCGACGGACCCGGTACAGCTGTGCCGTGGCGGGAAGAAGCCAGCGCTGTCACCCACACACCGTGGCTCAACCATGCCCCGTCCTCTGCCACGGTCGGCAACAGACGTACAATCTGAATGTATTTATTTTTTTCCTGGCTCTCATAGACCAGCGCTTTGCTTCCCGTCTCCCCGTCCCTCCCGGACGGACTCCGCCCTCCGCTGATGGAGCCAGGACGGAGCCCCAGTCCCCGGGCGCAATAACCCTAACCCAATGTTATTAAATCAGTGTGATCATTTTCAACCTGTCCTACACTCTCTGCCTGCGGAGAAGGAACGTTCTTCCCCGGTTCTGTTCTCCCTGTCCGCTCGTTCCCTCCGGCTCTGCTCTCCGGTGCAGCCGGGGGGGCAAGCGATGTTTCAGTTTCTCGTCTTTGCAACCGAGCCACATGTTTGGCATCGTTGGACTCACCGTTTTTCAGAATGGTTTTTTTATTCCCTGAAATAAATAACTTTTGAAATATTTATATGAAATAAATATTCGTAAAAAAACAAACACTATTTGTGCTTTATTTGGATTCAGCTCCACCCGTACTTTATGACAATGTTACTACTTCCATTCCCACACACTTCCATTCACAGCTGTACCAGCATTTTCTCAGAAATGATACTAGGTCGAGAGTGGGGAAATTTACGGAATGACTTTTACCTTACATCGAGACCAGCTCCTTTTCCCACATGATGCCAATACGGAACATTGCCAGTAGATTTACGGCTTTTGATTTTTCTTTAATCAGCCCTAACCCTTAAGATAGGTTTGCTATTTTTCAGCCCAGGCCAAGATTTATAACCATTCATAGCACAACCTTACTTAATGCTTTACTATCGAGAAACTTACCACTCTGCTGCAGCTTCTCACTCTGTTTAAATACATTCCATTAGGTCAAACCACTTAAAAAAACCAACAACTTTAAATCTCCTTTTTCGAAAATGGGAAACTTGTATAATTGCACGTCTTGGTGTATTTTTTTTTTTACATGTTTTCAATAACAGTAACACAACATTATATTTAAAACTACTTTTTCCAATTCCAATGACGTTGGCTGAAGTAGCTAGGTTTCAACACAACTTCTTGTTTCCAATGCGGATATGTAGCCAAAAGAGTCAATAAATCCCTGCAAAACCTGATAAAATGCATGGTTTGCAACCATTTTTCTGTAACATATAAAGACAATATTTTAAGCTCCCGATTTTGAAAAAGGCAGTTTAACGTTTTCCCGATTTGTGCTCCAGAGGACTGCATTTAGGCAGAGAGAAGCTGCAGCTAAACAATACGTTTGTCAATAGTAAAGCATTCAGCAAGAATGTACTATGTGAACAGTAATAGATGATGGGAACTTACATTTTAATAAGGCCTGTGTTAAAAAATTTGGCGAACGTATCCTTTAAAGAGCCTTCTAACAGCGCTTCATCCTCCTTCACCCAGCTTCTACCCAAGCTCATGGCGATCTAGGCATGTAGACAGCTGAAGTTTTACAGATAGATGCTTAGGAATAGAAAGAACAGTACAGCCTATTCCATTCTGAAATGTGGCGATTAATTGTGTTTGAGGAGCTGAGCTACAAAAGAAAGTGGCTGGGGATCATGGACAGGAAACGAGTGGTTACAAAGAAACCTGGTCCAGGAAACTGCAAGGGATGGGGACACACAAAGACAAGATAAGGTAGTGTGAGGCACTTCCCCTGCCACATGCCATCCAAGCTGCATTTCCCAGGCTCCCCAACACAGGCAAGGATGGTGAAGAACAAAAATTAACTAGACCCAACCCAGCTGTGGCTGCTTCAGTCACACCAACCCCACACCCTCAACACAAAACTGTGGCCAGGGAGAATCCTGGCTGAAGTGTACCCTCCCACCACCACCACCAAGCACAGGAAAAAAACACAATAAAATGCCTGGATCGTCAAATGTTAATAATCTACTCAGTGTCAACTGACTATGAGTTGAGTCTTACAATTGATACATAAGTAGCACTGACACCTAAGTCAACTTAATACTTCACTTACAACTTGTACAACTGTCGACAAATACACTCAGTATCCAAACTATAAATATTCAACAGGAAACCTAAAGTTGTTTGAATAAGAAGAGGAATTAAATATTCAACACATTCGCCAATGTTCAAAGTGGTTCCCGTGTGTTTGCTGTTGTCTTCTGTCGGGGGGCGGATCTTCAATCGTGCTCCTTTTAAGCAGAGCGGCCTAAAGGCACTCCGGGAAAAGTGTTCAAGCCGAACATTAATTCTAGGAGATTATTCACAATTTGCGCCGAGACAACGTCTCCCCAGCCCCCTGTCTACTCGCTGTGAGTATACAAGCTGGCCTACAGGCGTACATCCA
Source organism: Zeus faber (assembly GCF_960531495.2). Classification (NCBI taxonomy): domain Eukaryota; kingdom Metazoa; phylum Chordata; class Actinopteri; order Zeiformes; family Zeidae; genus Zeus; species Zeus faber. The sequence continues at coordinate 4,685,281 of NC_137207.1, forward strand.
GAGACAATGAATGGAAGTGTGGATACATTAACGGTACATTGAAACATGTCGATGTTTCCAGATGTTCCTCTGGATGGCCATCATCCATTTCAGTCCAACTTCCCATCTATCCATCCCGCCATCCTTCCATCCATCCATCCATCCATCCATCCATCCATCCATCTACCCAGATCCAAGCAGATGCAAACTGGGCTGGGATTTAGTTGTCACTTGGGCGGGTCCAGACGGAGCGGTAAAAACCGCTGTTAAATAATTATTTAAGGCGTTTTTTGAGTATTTTTGGGGGATTTTGGATGAAAATATAAATAAATCTAAATTAATTTAAATCAATGTAAGTCCTAATTTTCAAATGATACCCAGCATACTGAAATGTGCATAACGTGCACGGTCTATAAATAAATAAGCATTCATTTGAGAGATAAACGTCCAAATGCCCATAACAAATATTTGGTGGGGGGCCAATTAAATGTCTGCTTAGTGCAATCTATCCATTTAAATCAGCCCTGTATCCATCCATTCATTCTATTTATTTGCTGGTCAGTCTCTCTCTCACTCTCGCTCTTGCACTTGCTCTCTCAATTCAGATTCAAATTGATTCAACCAAGCTTTATTGGCACAATATTTAGAGTAAAAGTAGCTTGATCAAGCATAAGTAAAAACAGAAAATAATCCAGTAAATAACGATATGAATGACAAAATGACAAAATGACTTTTGCCAAGTATATTTGCATTGCAATACAATTTGTAAGACGTTTCAACAACGCCTGTACTTCTTAAGGAAATGACATGCTTTCAATGTAGGGAGGAAAATTGTCATTGTTTTCAAAGCCTTTTATCAAATTAGTTCTTACATTTTATGTGATTGCTTGGTCATATTAACTCCCCCCCCAAAAAACTGTTTTTTGGGAAAAAAGAGTGTATCCCCTGCACCATAACCCTACTCAATCTGGACCAAACTTACCATTTGGTGACCATCTGTTGTGTCTTCATTCATTTTGGTTTTTATTCTTTGTGTTGTGCTGTCTTGTTGTTGTTGTTGTTGTTGTTTGTTCTCTTCTCCTGGCTGCAAATCATGTTTCCCATCTGCGACAATAAAGTTAAATAACTCACTAACGAACTAACTGCCAAACTACCTACTACATAAAAAAATTGAAAAAACTTAAATCTGTCTTCCATTATAAATTGTACTGCCAGCTCTGCTGCGTCAAGTGTTTCTCCAAGTAGGGCTTTAAATTGCTTTTTCATTCAGGGAGGGGGAAGTTTGAGATTTCCGGGAGACAATTTCGGGGAAGAATACATTAATTTCTGTCATTCGTACAGGCACTCTATCAGAAAGTGGTATTCTGTCTCCGCTTTACCTTTTTCACACTGCGGCAGTTGACGACCATAGTTGGAATCCCAGCCCCCCATCCCAAGGACTGCCAGGGGCTACAGAGCCACAGTGTGTAGCCACCAAATTGTTTGGAGACAGAGCAGTTTGAGCAGCTCGAGTAGTGCTGAGGGGCATAGCAGAACATTTGCGCAGTTTACAAATGCCGTTTTAACTTGCTGCTGATGTAGCTTTACATTACATGATGTGAACGCACTCTCTTTGAATCAAACACTTGGCTTCTCGCTTCTTCCCTTTCCCGACGTTGGTCACGTGTGTCTGGACCACGGCATTACCGCATTGAGCCAAAGTGCCTGCCAACATTTAGTTTTATTTAGATCATTTTTGCCAAAAATGTGCGGCCACACTGAAAAGTGAAGATGCAAACCAGAACCAGGGAAAGTTTTATTTTTTGCAGGCGAGTGACACCTCAGTTGAACCATTTTAGGGTTCCCCAAAAAACCTCTCAGACCAAGGTCCTTTAAAGCAGTGTTTTTCAACCTCTGTGTTACGGTCTACTAGTGTGCCGTGAGAATCTTCCAAATTCCACTTAAAGAAAAAGCAAAGAATGGAAATTGTTCGCTTGTGTTTGCAAGATCAAAATTGCAACGCTGCACTAATGCATCAGTTCCAGAATGCATAGCAGCTCCAGTAGTCCAAGTTACACTATCTGTAGTAAGTAAAGGTTCAACTGTTTTTTTGAGATTAGGTTCTTGACATTCTGTGAAAAGTGTGGCTCCCAACTCCTGAGTTTAAGAGGTTTGCTGGTTCACGAGTCGTGCATCACTAATAGTAGGCCATCAATAATAATAAGCACAGGTATACATGTTTCTGATGTTTTTATTCGTTAACAGGATAGTGAGATTATTTAATTGTAAACATTGTGCCGTGGAAGAAAAAAGGTTGGGAAACACTGCTTTAAAGCAACACTATGTAACTTTTTGACCTTAAAATAACAGCTTCAAAATCATTTTGATGGTACACTGACTTGTTAAATGGAGAATAGCAGCTCTTTAAGGATGAAGAACTGTCAAAATATCCCAAAGAATCTGATAAGGAACATGAAGAACCATCCACTAAGTAGGGTGGTTCTCCATTAAGAACCCATTATTTTTCTTGGCGTTTCCTGGAGTTTCCTGGAGTCCTGAGTAGTTAGAATGACTGTTTACTGTGCTTTCTATATTCATTTAATGTGCATTTTTATTATTTTGGCTATTGCCGAGCACTATGGTGCATCTCAAGGTTACTTTGAGGAGATGTACTGTATACATTTATGTAGGCTACTTTGGACTGTTTGTTGAATGTAATTAATTATTCTAGGTGCGCTGTTATTTCTAGGTTTTCTGATTGTATTTGTTTTTTCTTTACACCTCTTTTTTATTTTGTGTTTTCATCGGCAGAATTAAATCCAAATGATGTCAATGTTCTACACACTGTCTGTCTCTCTCTCTCTGCATGCCATTCTTCTACTTCCGTCTGTCCTTCCTTCTTTCTGTCTGTTTTGCTGTTTCTATCTCTTCATCCCTATCGTTTTCATGACATTTCATTTAGTCTGTTCCTCGGCAGGTTTCGTCTCATCTTTCTCTCTTTCTTTCTTTCCATCTCTCTCTCTCTCTCCTTCCCCAACTCTTCTTTCTCTCCCTGTCTTTCTCTCTCCTTTGCGCATGCATCACACTCCTCGCTGCCCTACATTTAGCCCCTCTATTCTCCTTCTACTACCTTTTCATCCATCTCTCTTTCCTTCCTCTCCTCTCCGATTCTCTCTTCCTCTCACATTTTCTCTCTTTCTCTCTCTCTCTCTCTCTCTCTCTCTCTCTCTCGTCCATTACAAGGTTCTTGGCATCCATCATGGCGAGCCGAGGAGAATCAGGACAGAATGAATTTTCGCTGGAATGACGAGATGTTAAGAAGATTATCATCGAAACAAACAAAAAGAACAAAAAGTTGCCCGTCAATCTTGCTTATAATTCCATTAAAAGTGCGCATTTGGTTTACTTTGTGAAAAGCTGCTATAATTGGGCATGTCAGTGGTTTTCGGTATGTATGTGGGAAAAACACTCCTGTTGCAGTATGGAGCCGGTAGTGGTGTGTGTGTGTGCGTGCGTGCGTGCGTGCATGTATGTGTGCATGCGTGTGTGCTTGTGTAAATGCTTTTGTGTGCGTGTGTGTGTGTTGTGCATGTGTATTTGTATGCACATTTGAGCATGCATGTGTACATGCTTTGGTGTTTGTGTATGTGAGAAACACACATCTGTTGCAGTATGGAGCCAGTAGTGTTGAACAGTGTGTGTGTGTGTGTGTATGGGGGGGGGGGTCTCCGTTTTGATTTGATTTGATTGGCTGTCGGTTCCTCCTTGTCAGGATTTAGACAAATGGCATTCTACCTCCACCGAGTGACACTTAAACAAACACACACAAATGCACAGACATCCACGCACGCGCAAACACACACACCTATTCAGAAATACACACACACATATACCGTACTAGTAGACAAGCAAACACACAAACATGCACACTCACACGTTCATACATAACCACACACTCTTGCATCGTCACAGAAATGTGTTTATCTGTGCCGACGGCGTGAGGGACAATCTGCTAAGACGCTGAGAGAGAGAGAGAGAGAGAGAGAGAGAGAGAGAGAGAGAGATATGAAGAGGAGAGATGGCCGTGTGTGTGTGTGTGTGTGTGTGTGTGTGTGTGTGTGTGTGTGTGTGTGTGTGTGTGTGTGTGTGTGTGTGTGTGTGACAATGCGGTGCACAGGAACGGCAGCCAGACGGGGAGAGATAAGGGATGAGCAAGAGCGTCCACAGCAGATGTTAGCCGTCCTCTGTCACCGCATAAATACATCCGGCGCTACACACACACACACACACACACACACACGCACCCACACAGCGAAGGGATGGGAAGGAGGGAGCGACAGACAGAGGCTTAGAATTTCCGTGGTGAACGGGGGTGGGGGGCTTAAAGTGAGGCACATCCTTCACTTCGGAATGGAGTTAACCCCCCCCTACAGCATTTTCGACTCTCCCCATGCTGTTTCTCCCTCTGGAGATGCAGCTGGGTACGACCACCACACACACACACACACACACACATACACACACACACACACACCACATCGCATCACTCTCTACTCTAGTTTGCTGTCACTCGTAGTTGACCCTCTCAGCATCTGCATTTCTTTCAGTCGCAATTTTTCACTTTGTCTCTTTGGCGGGGAAGTCACAACGTTATTTTTGTATTGGAATTATTTTGCGGTGGCGCTTCTATAGCGAGGAAAACGTAAAATGACACATGACAACGTGAGGACTCATTGAGAGTCATGGAATATGCTCTCCTCCTCCCTTCGTCTCTCTCTCTCTCTGACTCTCTCAGTTCCTCTTCCTCTCCCCGCTCTCTTTGTCAATTTTTACTTTTAAAGGCTTTCTTACTTTATTGGACTGACTCTGACTCTCTCTTAAATCAATTCACTTTGACGAGGCCTAATTGGCAGGACCATTGCCAAGGCACATTGTACAGATAGAAAAGTAATAACAGAGAAGGATAGTATGTGATACAGTAATCATGTGTAACCGTTAGAACTATGAATTGATAAACATCAGTTTGTTTCAAAAGAGTGATTACAAATAAAAGGGTAACACACTAAATATTGAACATTATTAGGTACACTGTCCTGCTACAACACACGCACACATGCAAATATGTTCACACACTCACATAAGCAACCATATGTACTATATTACTATATACAGTATATACCTATAGACATACCTATACATACACATATGTACACATGTCGCATATATACATATGCATGCCCATGCGCCACGGTAAGGGGGGGGGGGCAGGGGGGACACACACTCACTGTTCCTCAAAGTGTTGCAGGCAATGTGGTCAGGTAATCTGCCACCGTGTACTGTCTTTTTTAGGGTCTGATAGCACTGCCTTTTGCTTTGTGCTTTTGTTTGCGTGTGCCTGTTTTTGAGATGGAGCCAATATTGAATGGATATTTAATTTATCTTTTTTAGAATTTTGCTGAGTAGGGGTCTTCTTCTTCTTCTTCTTCTTCTTCTTCTTCTTCTTCTTCTTCTTTCGCCTGCTCCCATTAGGGGTCGCCACAGCGGATCATCTGCCTCCAATACCTTCTGTTCTGAGTAGGGGGTAATTGTCCTAATTCAGCTGTGCAGGCGATGTTTGTAGTTTTTGTGTACGCTTGTAGGATTCTTTTGCTACTCCATATGGATGATTTTAATTGGGTGTGTGGCCGTTTCGCCTACCACACGCCACCCAAGTGGCGTTTTCAGAGAGTGGGTTAGATAGAACAAGCCCGGAGCAGTTGGACAGCATGTTATGACAAGGGCTCCTATCCTGTGTATGTGTGGGGATGGGGGTTTTACCTGTTGCTCGTTAGACCAACCAATGAGCAAAAGGTGTACAGCCACACTGATCCTGGGCCCCAATTACCTAGACCTAGGACAGACTCAAACCACACCATCCCCTAAAATAATAAAACACTGGATTCTGAAACAGGGTTCACATACCTTGGACCAATAAAATGTCCAACGACGAAAAAAGTGGTCTCCTTCCAGGGGACCTGGTTCCCGGGAACAGCATGGTCCACCGGCGACCCTCCCCCAGGGCGACGACAGACTCCCCTCCTCCCTTCCGGAGCGTGCGGCCTCGAGCTGCTGTGTTGGCTGGTGGAGGCGTAGTTGGGCTTGGCTGTTGCAGGGGCTGCTTGGAGGGATGGCCTGGCTGCTAGGCTTCTGGATACTCACAGGGTGGCTGCTGGGTGAAGGAGCTAGCTGCAGGTGGTTACCCGTGGTGGTTGCTGGGGCTGCTTCTTCCCTGGTCCTCTGCCGGACACCCTGAGTGTTGCTGATACCAGTCGGGAGAGGGCTGGTGCTGTGTCCCTTCCCCATGCTGGAGAGTCCCTGTGTTTTCTCAATCACATTGTCTGTGTCTGTGTGCCGGAAGTCCCTGAATACACCACTCAGGTGGTGTGTGGCAGGCGAAACTGCCACAGTGGCGCCTCAAAAGGGACTCTCTGGTACGGGGAAGGGACACAGAAGGGCCATCTGAAGATGCCCTGGAGCCACCAGTGGGTCAATGGGCGGCCCCAGCACCTCTCCTGACTGGCAGCAGCAACACCTAGGGTATCTGGCGGAGGACCGGGGGCAAAGCAGCCACAGCAACCACTACGGGTAACCGCCTGCAGCTAGCTCCTCCACCCAGCAGCCACCGCCGTGACCATCCACCAGCCTAGCAGCCAGGCCATTTTTTGTTGGACATTTTGCTGGTCTGAGGCATGGGAACCCTGTTTCAGAGTCCTGTGTTTTTATTACAGGTACTCCTGACTTAACAACCTACCTGTTTAGCGACCTTTCGGACTTAGGACCAGCTCTCCAACCAGTGTGTATTGTGCTCTGTGTGTGCGGCGTCTCAGCGCCAAGCATCTCATCGCGCATCACCATTCTCAGTCTCAGTCTCGTTCCTGCAGTCCGTCAGTATTCACTATACTGGCGTTCGCAATCACCATGCCCCCATACCGTGAAATAACATGGGCCCTCGCTTATCGAGGACCCATGTTCTCGATAAGCCCTAGGAACGGCCCTAGGAACGGAACTTGGTCGTTAAGTGAGGAGTACCTGTATTTTAGGTATGGTAACCCTGTGTCAGAGTCTATCCTTTTTAGGTATGGTAACGCTGTCTCAGAGTCTGTATTTTTAGGTATGTGTTATGGTTAAATTAGTTAGCCCACATGAAAAACCTACTACATGTTATACTAATTCCAATGCGATAAAAACCAAATTGAGTGTATAAAAAACCCTTTCAAATATGTATCCGTCATGAAGCCAGTAGAGGGAGCAAAAAATCGGATACACCTTGAAGCAAGTAGAGGGAACCAAAGTCTAGTACAGCCTATGACCTGCAGAGGGTGGCAAAGCTTTTTACAATACAGAAAGATTAAATATTGAATCTTACAAGGTCACACAAGGGACAGGATTGCAGAGTCCGATTTTTTTATACCACTTGCAACGGAAAGTTAGGGCGACGCCATCTTCCAAGAGAAGAGAGGGTGTTCAACTATGAAGGCTGTGATTGACTGTCAGGAAAGTGACATCAGAAAGCTAAGAAGGCTAAGAACTGCAATTGGCTCAAAACATGAGATTCAAAGTTTTATGACACAAAAAGAGGCAGGATATGTAAATAAGCAAGAGCTTCTTCACGTCTATAATGCAATGAATACAACCGGAGATAAATCGGTTGGTTTCGTGAAGCCAACTCTGAGTTTTTTGTTGTGTTTGTTTTTCTGAAACACAAGAAATTTCGCATCAGATTTTTTTCCAAGTTTTTGAAAGTTAGAATAAGATAGAAATGTTGTCCAGAGATTCAGGCTTTTTTATACAGGTCCAGGCCTGAATCTGTTCACGACATATGGAAACCCTGTTTCAGAGTCCAGGCATTTTTTTACATTTTTTTTTCTCTCTGCTTGTTTGGGGGGGGGGGGGTGCTTCAGGCTTAAGGGCAGCTTCTGGCCTCAGTTTGGTGTTGAGGTATGTGGTATGGGAATGGTGTGGTTTGAGCAGCCACACCTGTCCTGGGTCTAGGTGGCTGTATACCTGTTGCTAGTTGGTTGGTCTACAGGTAAAACCCCAATCCGCCAGAGAGGAGAGGAGCCCTTGTCATGTCACGTGTCCATCTGCTCCTGGGCTTATTCCACTTAGCCCACTCTTTACAGTAAACTGTGTTTTCTCAAGCCCTTCGTCTGTGTCTCTGTGCCGGAGGACCCTGAATATGCCATCTGGGTGGCGTGTGGCAGGCGAAACTGCCACAATGAGGTAAAGACATTAAGACAAACTCTTTCTATCTGACCCTCAATTCACTTCAAATTTGCTTTATTGGCATGACACAATGAAATTCTTACATTGCCAAAGCATAACGTAACCCTCATTTAAAAGGCTTTATTGGAACTAAATAATAACCAGGGGTGGACTGGTAATCCTGTATACTTTCCCAGTGGGCCGACACACCTTGGGGCCGAATTTTTAATAAAAAAAAAAAGAAATGTCCAACGTCTGGCCCATAAAGCAAAGATAGCAGCCCATTGGTTCATTTTCTATACTGACACTGGGCTGGCCCAATCACATTTCTTACTAGGCTCAATCAATTCTTTGAACGACATGTTTTGTATAGGACAATAGCCTTTTTATATGTTGCGTAGCTTTTAAAACATGGCCTTGGGCTTTTAATGAGTCTCTCAGAGCTCACATGAAGAGACACTATTCTTTCAGATAATGCCATACTGTATTGTAAAGACCAGATCACATTCTATCTTTACTCAACCTCGTGTGGAGATAAGGATAACCCCAGGGGGCTTGACAGAGCATTGTGTTTTGTTTTATAGCACAGTAAGATCGTACATGTGCCCGGAGTTTGACTGTTAAATCATTGTATGAGAGAAACACCCAGGGATATGATTGGGGGGCATAGTCCTGTGAAGGACAAGCTGACCAATGGTACACAACCTCTCGTCAGTATAAAGGCCTCTTCAGCAGAAGCAGGGGCAGATTGATCAGATGACTGTTTTGGAGTTTATCTGTATCTTTCTCTAAATTCTGCTGACTGACTCTCACTGACTCTCTCTCTGACTCTGACTCTCTTTCTCTCTCTCTGACTATCTCTGACTCTGACTCTCTCTCTCTCTCTCTCTCTCTCTCTCTCTCTCTCTCTTTCTGACCCTCCCCCTCTCTCTCTGACTGTCTCTGACTGACTCTCGCTGACTGACTCTCTCGCTGATTCTCTCTCTTTCTGACTCCTTCGCTTTCTGACTCCCATTCTCTTGCTACTCTCTTTCTGACTTTCTCTCTTCCACTGTCTCTCTGACTCCAAATTCAGATAAAATATTCTTTATTGGTATGACAAGCACGCTTGCATTGTCAAAGCATAAGAATACATGTATATAACAAGTATAATATTACACAACACATAGGAAAACACATTAAGACAATAATGAATGAATAATCAGTTTTTATATTGTATAACTTAGTCTGGTGCATGTCAGTTGTCCTCAGAAGCGTATATATTTATGGAGTTAAATATGCTGTGCTTTAATCCAATTGTCTTCTCGTAATACTTTAACCTAATTATAAGTATTACCATAACATAATAAAGGTTCATAGTAAGTAAGCCAGCGAAACTCAAATTATGCCATGTTGGAATGACCCCGAATACAAATCTTATTCAAATTGTCTGTGGGTTCTTCCGATACATGACAGCCATAAAGTTCTGACGTCAGTTACATCTGCACGTACCGCCATCTTGGTGAGGTCCCGATTTTTGACCAATCATTAGACTGCAATGCTACCTGTGACCTGTGCACACCGTCATTTGTGCATGCACACGCATTGCGACGATGATAAAAATAAATATTTTTTTACTAAATTATTCCACAATAATGGACCGATCTGGATCAAACTTGGATGACGGTATGTGAGAACTGCCCCAATACACAATTTATTCATCTTGTCCATGAGTGCTCCAGATCCACGAGATCCATCGACTACTGACATCAGTTTTTCATTTAAAAAAGCAATAGCCAACTACAGTAATAATCTGTATGAATGGTGAAATAGACAATAATAAAATAAAGATAAAATCTTTATATTGCTAAAACATCTAAAAGACAATAAATAATTTCTTTGTGACTCTTTTCCACTCTCTCGCTGACTCTCTCTGACTGACCCTTTCTTTCTCTCTTTGCCTCTCTCTCTGACTATCTCTGACTCTGAGAAAATGTTAAAATAAAGATGCTTTAAAAATCAAAAAAAAAATCTCTCTCTCTCTCTCTCTCTCTCTCTCTCTCTCTCTCTCTCTTTCTGTCTCTCTTTCTCTCTCTCTGACAATCTCTGACTCAAACTCTCGCTGACTATCTCTGACTCGGACTCTCTCGCTGACTCTCTCCCTTTCTGACTCTCTGACTCTGTCGCTTTCTGACTCTGCCATTCTCCCACTAACTCTCTTTCTGACTATCTCCCACTGTCTCTCTGACTCTGTCTTTCTCTCTCTCTCTCTCTCTCTCTCTCTCTCTCTCTCTCTCTCTCTCTCTCTCTCTCTCTCTGTGGCGCAGAGGAGTGGGAAAGAGGAGAGAAGAGGAGGGATTCTCATTTAGTGCCTGAACTGTTGCATTTTCAGTTTGTTTTTTGATTCCTCACAGAGCGCAGTGCACTGGGTGCAGGCGCTCTTTTTTTCTCCCTCTCTCTCTCTCTCTCTCTCTCTCTCTCTCTCTCTCTCTCTCTCTCTCGCTCTCTCTATCTCGCTCTCTCTCTCTCTCTCTCTCTCTCTCTCTCTCTCTCTCACACACACACACACACACACTCTTTTTATCTTAGCATTTCTCCCATACATCCCCTCATACACTCACACTTGTGCACACACAGCCAAGCGGTCATACACAAACGGGGGACTTGGAAGTGCCAGCGAAACCGTAACTGACTTGGATTGGTCTGAATTCACACCTGCCAACAAAGACAAACCAGCACAGAAAGACCCGCTCCCCACCATACACACACACACACACATACACACCACTACTACCACCAAGACCGTAACCCTGAGAGGACAAAGTAGAAAGAGAAGCGAAGGGACGGACGAGGATAAAAGGAGTATGTTTTGTGGTGTGTTTTTTTTTCCCACCCCGAGGATGGAGAAGACATGACGAAGTGAGAGAGAGACCCCGGTGAGAGGAGAGATGCTGCCAACCAAAGTTTGTGGATATTTCTAAAACTGATATATTTGTATATATATATATATATATATATATATATATATATATATATAAAAAAAAAAATTTTCTATATATTTTTCTCAAACCCATGAACTTTGGGCAAACCAAGGTTTTACGGAGATTTGACGTTACAAAAAGGGCGGGAAAAGGTGAGCAAGCGCTTGTTTTGAATTATTTTCTTCATTTGTTAATGATATTTGAAGCTGTTTTTTTGCAAGAAGAAATGTATGATTTATTTTCTCAACATTTTCTCATGAAATTGTCACCTTTTTCTAATCAAAATGGATGATTTTGAGTATAGAATTTCCTTCAGTCTGTTTTAAAAAAGGTTCCATGATATGGGAAATTGTGTTATATTCATATTGCTATAGTCCTGCCAGTTTTCTATGTATAACTATCTCATGTTGCTTTGATTCAACGCAGATAAATGATCGTTAAGATAACAAATGCAGCATAACTTAATGACAAATCTTCATCATGCACCCAACCTATTTAAACCCACCCTGTTTTCTGTCCGTTACTGATTCCACGAGCCTGCAGATCAATAGGGTTCCATCATGTGCTTTCGGATCCCAGATGAAATCAATGGTTGAAACGTTTCCTTTTGGAAACCGACCAAACCGTGTTACCAGGTGGTTGCAAAAAGTCAGCTGATCAATATTTGAAGAACCTTAATTTTTTTATGTCAATGGTTTGATTGTCTGTTTTGAGGCCTGTTGAACTGTCTTTAAGTGGAGCACGGGACATTTTTGAAAGGAAGTTGCAACATAAGAAACTTTTTCGCTGCTGACATCACTTTCTTATTTAATCTATTCTTCCTCACAGTTTTCCCCTAATGTTGATTTCCTGTCCGAAGCCTACAGGTCGGACGGACAGACGATGGGGTCTCGGGGTGCCACGGCGGTCTTCCGTCCCTTCTCGTCATACCTGCACCTCTTCTTCCTGTCTGCCCTCCTCCTGCTGCTGCTCCGCTGTCCCACCGGCATGACTCAGGACCTCACGTTGACTGCACCGACTGGGAGCGGGACCAATCCCACGGCGCCCACCACCAATCGGACGACCACAGATACCTCCACACGGGGCCCGCCTCTGGAAACGGGGCTGTCCACACCCACCAGCAGCGGGGACGCTGACGACGAGGACCTGCCGCCCCTGGGTGGGACACGTTGCCAAGGCTACTACGATGTGATGGGCCAGTGGGATCCGCCCTTCAACTGCAACGCCGGCGTCTTCCTGTACTGCTGCGGCACCTGTTTCTACCGCTTCTGCTGCCAGTTCCGCCAGCAGCGACTGGATCAGAGCATCTGCTCCAACTACGACACGCCCATCTGGGCAAACACGGGCAAGCCCATCGCCACGGTGACCGAGGGCCAGGGCAATCAGGACAGGGACCGCACCCACCTCATCGTCTACATCATCTGCGGTGTGGTGGCCATCATGGTGCTGGTGGGGATCTTCACCAAGCTGGGCCTGGAGAAGAGCCGTGGGGGGAGTGGAGGAGGAGCCGGAGGAGGAGTGACAGGAAGCGCCCACACGGACCTCAGCAACGCCAGGTGAGAGGAGCAGAACGCGGGGAGGAAGGAAGGACAGACAGACAGACAGACAGACAGACTAATATGTAGACACATACCTAGATACGTGGACAAAGTTAGATAGATAGACAGATAGATAGATAGATAGATAGATAGATAGATAGATAGATAGATAGATAGATAGATGCTAAGCTACAATTACAGGCTATGTTCTCAGGTTAGCTGCAATGCTTGTATTTAATTCCCACTATAATTATTCAGCCCTATGCTTACATCCTTTATCATACTTGTATTATCGTGTGTGTGTGTGTGTGCGTGTGTGTGCGTGCGAGCGTGTGAGAGTTTTAAGACTTTTGCATTGTGTTGCAGCAAACATTTTCCACCTGTTAATGATTCATAATGCATGTGTTATTTTTATTCTTTTACCAATTTTGCTTCCTGTATTCTCTCTATTAATTCAACATACAAAGTCACAAATAACAGCTAATACTGATTCTCATCGTAATATCAATTAACAGTGACCTAACAGTGATCTATTGCGCCACCAAGATACCTGCTGTACAACCGCACAAACCATCATTTGATCTCGAGACCAAGCCAGTCGTTGTAAAGGCAAAAAGAGAAATCCAGAAAATACTCGAATGATTGAGAGATGAAGAGAGGAAAAATTAGAATGGATTCAAATCTGGTCATTTGGACTGTGTGCACTACGATGCAATTTGACCAATGTATTTCACCGTAAGTCATGACGTGCATGTCCATTTGCTGTAAGGGTGCATTCATATGTGTATGAATATTGATATACATGCCTTCACCCATATCTCACACTCATTTCATATCTGTTCGTGAAATATTATTTTCCACATGTTTCTAATTTATATGTTGTTTTCATTTTCTCCTTTTTTCCATTTTCTCTTTATTTGGATTTGTTTTGTGAATTGTTTGCCTTTTTCTTTTGATTCCATCCTTCATGTACTTTTGCTTTGCTTGTAAGCATGACCTATATATGAAATAAACAAGAAAATAATAAAAAAAAATAAAAACTGACAAACCCATCTCTGATGGTTTTGAGAGCACACCTGCAAAAAAAAGAGCAAGAATCTACTTTGACAATGTGTGGATCAATTTGAAAAGAATAAACAAACCCTCTCTCACCCCACGCATACAAGTATGCATGCCAGCACACCAAGGTGAACACACGAACACACACACACACACACACACACACACACACACACACACACACACACACACACACACACACACACACACACACACACACACACACACACACACACACACACACACACACACACACACACACAAACACTTAGTCAGGTTAAATATTGAGTCAAGGATTCAAGCTCCTCGTCACAGAAAATCATTATGGTGAATAGCACCATAACATGGGCTCTATCTCTATTTCTTTTCTCCTCCTCTTCGCATCTGTTTTTTTCAAAGGCTTTGTGTAGCCAACACACCATTGAAACATTGTTTTTTTAGGGAATGCAAGTTGTATGGAATTTAATTGCAACACAATTTGTGGAGTTTGAATTGTGCGTTACCTTTTTCAGCGAGCAGCAATGCAGTTCAATGGGGGCAAAAGATTTTTGCCTTTTAAAAGACAACACGACAGGAATTTACTTCTTTTTGAAATAGCTATCTTCAAACGTACACACTACTTTTTACTCTTTACATACTTTAGAAGATGAGCGAACAAGTTAAAGCACCAGACACTTTGGAACGATATCTCGTTTTCGGAAAGTATATTTATCGGGGGTTTTCAGTGGATTTAAATCATCTGGCCCGCTGGATGGCATTGAGGCTTGCTCAAAAGATAAAGTGCAATTCTAACTTAATTATTTGTGCTGTGATCCATGAAAATAATATTTTAATGAGGTTGCAAAAACACAGACCTATACCCCCCGTGATGTGTCAACCAAGCCCATCTAATGTCTTTGCGCCAGTCCTTCAAACATCTGATGCATGCAAGTTCCTGCATTTGGAGACGTATAAATAAGCAAAGGACCACCGCGTTTGTACATCCAGTCTAGGATATGTCACTAGATGGTTTCTATTTAGCTACAAACAAAATAGCTTAAAAAAAACACCCTTTGGCCAAGTTGGTTTGCTAGACAAGCACTGCCAGGGCAAGTCTTGATGTGCCCTTTCTGATAAACCAATGGGAAGTTGGTGTAGGTGGGACAAAGGTGTAAGGAGGTCTGGAGATCAAACAGTCTCCAGCGGAAGCAGGGTGAGGGGTGATGCAGGTGAATAGGTGCCGTCCACCTGAATGTCCTTCTCATCTTCCTCTGCGTCATGTTGTTTGTAATCCTCAGAACCATCCATTCGTATCAAACGGCTGCCAAGAATATATCCAACCTTGCAGTGTCGCCCCGCCCCCCACCGCTGCAGTTACCTATCTTGTTTTCTGTCTGACATCCTTCTTCTAAATTTTTTGAGGAGTTTCAAAGAATCACATCTTGATATTTTCTCCCTTTCCTTCCCTTTTTCATTTTCTCCTGTTACATTCAAACACTATTGTCTACCTATCCCTGCAAGTTTAACCATCTTGACCGTTTTGATTTCGGGAAGCGGACAAGCTTGTTGAGGCGGTGGAAACAGAAAAGTCATTCGCCATTGGGAACCAATGGAGACCTATTCCTAAACTTTCTTCTCCTGAACTACAAACTACATATTCCAGATTAATATGCCCCAGTTCAGAGCACCTCGTCGAAATGGAAAACTTCCCAGCAATACAAGTCTCCCTTAACCTGATTAACCCGTTTTTGCCAGATTACTGGTTCCATGTCTGAGATCAAAACCCATTTCACCATGATTTCCACGCTGCCATCTCCAGGCTGTGCTCGCCTGTGTTCGCACTCCTGGTGCGCGGTGGCTATTAGTCTTCCTGACATAAATCCCTGGTCTGAGAAGGTGCACGCATCTAAGACCCTGCACACTGTGTGCACATACAAACTGAAATATATGAAGCTGGCTAACAGTGGGACATTAACGGTAGCAGAATATAGGCTGGTTATGCTATTTACGCTCATGTCATCCTAATCCCACATTGCTTGCAGTTAGTTCCCTTTGGAAAAATAAAAGTTCAAAGTCTCTTTCTTTCTTTCTTTCTTTCTTTCTTTCTTTCTTGCTTTAAATCAGCGTACCATCGCCATGCCCCCTCCCCTCCTTCCCTTTGCATTCTTTCTCATTCCATAAGAGCCTGCTAATCTTTGGAGGCTGATCAAAAGCAATTTTCCCAAATCAGCTTTGAAACTTCCACTTCAAGCCCAGGTGTCTTCATGTTTCAAAAACATAATGGCATGCCCGGGCATCCTTGGCCAACAAAAGAAACGGGACACGCCACTCTGCGCCGCCTTAGGTGAAACGTGTCACAACTAATGGAGAGCTCGAGCCAAAAAGCGGGGAGGGAAAGAGAGAGAGACAGAGAGGGAGAGAGAGTAAACAAACACAGATGACCTTTAATGCTTATGGCGTGCACATGCACAAACGCACATGCACGCACGCATTCATTCATGGGCAGTGATTTATAGTTCAATTAACAACGACAATAACAGCGGTGACATTTAGCTTTAGCCTGTGTTCTCGCCGTTGCGGGAGCCACGAAGCATCGTGGAGAACTGTGGGACATACAGGCGAGGAAACGTAAGCAGTCACGTGACCACTTCGAGTATAAGCCCATACGTCCATTTGTTTGGATGGGTCACAGCATGTATGGTATCAAACGATCCATGGACCTACTGTATGTATGTAAACGCGTGACAGTCCAGCTCCAGGCCATTTTTAGCATTACGTAACAAGGGCCAAAGCCATTTAAATGGCTCGAACCTCCGCTTATGGAATGAAACTCAATACGACACGGGCGTTACGTTATATGGATCGCCATCGTACTCAGCAAAAGGGAATTGCTTTTTCATTCTGCCATCTTGCTGTTCTCTCTCTCTCGCTCTCTCTCGCTCTCTCTCTGTCATGTAATAACATGCCCACGTGCACTTGCGTGAGCACATTTAAGCGTCTACACACACACACACACACACACACACACACACAAATGCAAGAACGAACTGAGCGGTTACGCTATCCCACATCGCTTCTGCAAAGCGCCGCCTCTTTGTTGACTCTTCTCTCCTTCTGCGTTTCAATGGGCGTCTCACTGGTTTAGAGGGAGAGAGAGCGAGAGAGAGAGAGATCGAGATCGTTCAGACATGTGACTCATCATGTGTTTACGCCACGCCATACGTTGCAGAGAAAAGCGAGATTTTTGCCCATGATGATCCGTCACTAGCAGTGAGTGTGTGCTGTGATTAGTCGGGCAACTGGGAGAGCACATTCCCTTGACACCACACGCGTACATACCTCACCTCACCACCATTGATACCGGTGGTTTGTTATTACACCGATTTGGCGATTTTACAAATTATTGTCAGTTGAGTCAGACTTGGACCAGATTTGGGTCTGAGATTTGTAATTTGTGGGGTTTTTTTTTGCCAAATCAGATACAGACCAAATAACTGAATACATATCGAAATTATGATTTTGCTTGTTAATTGTTGTTGCCAGATGTTATGTGTATAAAATAGTGTAAAATATACGTCATAGAATGTGTTACGGGCTCATAACTGGAAGTGTACATCGAAATCGTAACGTTTTACATAAATTACTATTAACAACCATGTTTATTTTGTGTGGAGACAAGTCGGAAACCATACTACACTCAATTAGTATGTGAAAAGTATCAGGATGGCATACTACATCCAGTGAAATATTGTAGTATGCCAACACCGCACATTACGTTGGCAAGCGTATCCCACAAAGCCTTAAAGAACCTTTACTTGAAGAATGTTTCTGTTGCTGATTTTGTGTTGGTGTGTTGGTGGTGGTGTGGTGCCCTAATGCTCAACCCTTCTTGGGTCCGTTGTCGCAAAGGAAAAATAGCGCAGAAAATTTGAATCGCTCAATATACCATCCCCCGTTTCATTTATGTTGCTCTTCTCATCGGTGCAGGGTTACAGAAATACCCCCTGCAAATAATCAGGCACGATTCCACAGTGCAGACCCCTGCACTCTTGACTTTTATTTTATTTTTTTGCTGTTGTTGTTGTTGTTGTTGTTGTGGTGTTGACGTGAAATTTCCCCAGGAGTGAAGCTTATTTAACCGCCACTCCGCCTTTTAAGTCGTCCCGAATTAGAGCGTCGGCAGAATGCAGAAGATGCAAAATGTAAATGAACACTGAGAGGGTGTGCAGAGCAAAGAGAGTTTAGATAAGAACTAAATCTGTGCACACGTGTTTGTCTTTCTGCCTTTGTTGTGCGTGCGTGCGTGCGTGCGTGCGTGCGTGCGTGCGTGCGTGCGTGCGTGCGTGTGTGCGGTTGTTGATTGATGTTTACTGTATCTGTGTGTTGTGCTGTGAGCCTAGCGTTTATGCCTGAGTTGCCTGTGCTTACCTGATGTTTCGCCATCTTCAGTCTTTCTTTTTAACTTTTGAACCCACAGTGCCTGTATCTCCCAACAGTGACAACAGAAGGACGCATAGTGACAGAACAGTCTTGAGAGATTGTTTCAAGACATGTTCTATCTCAGCATGATCTGTCTGTTGATAAAATCGGAAATTTAAAAATAAAAAATTTAAACGTAATACACACAGGCACAAATATGTTTCTCTGGTTCAGAGCATACTAGGCTCTCTCGGCCTAATATGTTGCAGTTGGTTAAAATATGCAAGGCTGTGTTAAGTATGTTTTGTTGACCATTTATCTTTAATTTGTCAAAGTGTCAAAATGTATTTTATTTTTTATTTCACTAACCCGCAGTATATTGGCTTCATCACTGCAACCGGTACGACTCTCATACAACCAATTTGGCAGCGAAATGGAGAGCGTTGAGGGGGAGTCTTCATGAGTATCAGGCCCTGTCCACATGCTTTTGGAAAATATGGCTTCCAGGGTAAAGATTTTTCAAAACTCTGTTTCCGTGTATATGTGGACGGGTAAAACGGAGCATCTTGACGTCATGACTCAACTTTCACATTTGCACGTGCGTCAGGAGCCTGCGAGCGATGGCCGACGACCGTTGTGTTGTCTGCGGTGTCGCCATTAAAAGTCTCTCCAACATTAGGAACCGTGCCCATTCAGTGTCCTGTATGAATGTTATGATCACAGCGCTCAAAAAGTAGCTCAATATGCATGTTTTTCTGTGGTGTTTGACATCAAGTTTTATGAGATATTATTGCCCCCTACTGGCCAGGACTGTAATTTGAGCATTTGAAATTGTTTTTGTATTCTTGTGTGGACTGAGATTTTTAACTTTTAAACAGAGGGGGGGAAATGCTTTTTCAGAAAAATCCGTATACATGTGGACAGGGCCTTCATTGATTTTTGTTGCTGGCTAGAAAAGGGTGAGAGACATATAGCAGACATCTACTAGACAGGGAAGAATTCGAATTTTGAAGATTTAGAATTTAAAGTTGTTTGTGTGTGTGTTCAATTGTCCGTGTCTTTGCGTGTTTTGAGTGCATGCCATGCGCAGGCGCACGCAGTTGTATTTGCATGCCTTGGTGCTTGGTTTGAGTGTGTGTGTGTGTGTGTGTGTGTGTGTGTGTGTGTGTGTGTGTGTGTGTGTGTGTGTGTGTGTGTGTGTGTGTGTGTGTGTGTGAGAGTAAGTGAGGTCACGTCTTGTCCTCACGAAATGGTCATAGATGGATGACAAATCCATCACAGCGTGTCAACAGCTGTTGATGCAATAATGGCAACACTCTGGGGCGAGTTCACAATAGGATTGCGGGTTTTTGTGGCCGCTAAACCTGTGCAAAGAAGCAAAAATGAAAGCGTCTTATTCACAAAGCACCCGCAAACGGTGAAATGCACCGCTAACTGCGGTGCCACGCAAGTAGAGTCTCAGTGCTCTGGTGCTATCTGCACGTATTTAAATGAGGTATTATTCATAAATTTGGTGCAACATTGGCCCCTTTATATGCTAATGAGCCTCATTGCAAAAAAACTTCCAATTCACAAACCCTGGCACTAATAGCCACACGCAATTAATATGAACATATTACCGTCTGCAGAGAGCTGGTGGTAACTGCGTGGACAAAATAATAAAAAGGTGGCGGTGGCGGTGGCGGTGCCTGTGTGATCAGATACCTCTCATTGGGATTTAAAAATACGGGAAATTGTCTGCCCCCCGTATATGCAAAGATTGCTGTTTTAGTTTCTCCTGTTTCTGAAGTTTAATGTGAGCTATCGATTCTACATTTGTGGATCACACTGTGAGTTAATGACTTTGAATGAGATAAATCACGTGTTTCTTCCAAAACAACCGTCGTTCCCATGGGGAGGGTCTGAAACAAGCAAGGTTTTAGCGTAATGAGCTGAGGGGTTCACATATACGGTACAGTTTTACATATGTGAGTGTTCATCTTGCCTCCAATGTGGATCATCTACAATGGGAAATACGTACACACGTGGGTCCAAACTGCGCCTATAGAATGAAGAACAGAAGAGAGAGATGGAGAGAGGGAGAAAGACAAGAGTGGAAAACAGGAGAGACAGGCGATAAAGAGGCGGTGTAGCTAATTTTCTTGTGCGGCTTGCAAGCGGCTGATTGGTAAGACCTAAATGATTGTTACAGGGCATTAGACAAGCCCTGCCTCACTTTGTCTGTGATCTAATAGGAACAGCAAGGGAGGAGGGCAGCGGCATCATCAAGGAGATTCTGCAGAGGAATGGGCTCTTGAGGAAAAGAATATTATGTAAAATGGAACCGCTATGATTTCTACATTGATTAGGGAGACGCCCGCCAATGCGTAGATATAGTGCTGCTAATGATCTTCAACGGCAAGTCGTTTTTTGGTGATAGCAAGCTATTCGAGTGTGCAAATACAACAGTGTCCTGAATCCACCCTGATCCCTCACTACTTATATTTGTTTTCATGTTTTGTTTTCATCTGTTCATTTCCTCATGCCACGTCACTAACCTCCATGTCATTTCAGATCCACCATTCACCACACTCACTTTTCGTTGCTGTTACTTCCTTCCCTTCACCTGATTTTCCTTGTCTGCAGCTCATTCCCACATTGGTCCCTCAGTATAAATACCAGTCCACTTCCTATTTTCTATGCCAGATTGTCTCTTGCATTATGCTGTGCTTTCCCGCACTACTACCTGTTTCCTGTACCCTGTCCGAACCTCTGCTTGATTCCCTGGACCCCGATTCTCTGCCTGTTTTCCCGCCGGATAAGTTCGCCTTCCCCGACTGATCTCCTGGTATTAACCCCCGCCTATTTTTTGGATGTTTTTGTGTCTTGCTTATGGATTCACATCCGAGTCAGTTAACGTAACACCATGGAATTGGAGTACAGAGCAGTATTTTTCAACCACTGTGGGCCACCAGAGTACGGCAGATTTGTCGTGAAAATTGTTAAAATTCAACTTAAAATGAATAACTGAAGGCAATATGCTTTTGAGTTTCAAGATCAAAATTGCAAAGCTGTACTAAAGTTGGGCTATTTAATAGTAAAAAGTGTGGCGGGGCAGAAAAAAAGGTTGGGAAACACTGATAGAGAGTCTGTGAGGGAATTTCAATTTTAATTTTTAATTTTTTTGTATGCCATTGCATCTAGGACAGAGTTAGTCTACAAGTGGAGTTCAACTTCTCAACCTGCAATGCCACTTTTTATCAAGAACTGCTTGCAACAACTCTTACCTGTGGACGACATGTGGGATGACAAGAGCACAGTTTTTTGTTACACCGAACCACCACCAATCCCCCTCTTTGGAGAACGATCTTGAGCTGGTGGTAACTGCGTGGACAAAAAATAAAAAAAGGTGGCGGTGGCGGTGCCTGTGTGATCAGATACCTCTCATTGGGATTTAAAAATAAGGGAAATTGTTTGCCCCCCGTATATGCAAAGATTGCTGTTTTAGTTTCTCCTGTTTCTGAAGTTTAATGTGAGCTATCGATTCTACATTTGTGGATCACACTGTGAGTTAATGACTTTGAACGAGATAAATTATGTGTTTCTTCCAAAACAACCGTCGTTCTCATGGGGAGGGTCCGAAACATGCAAGGTTCTAGCGTAATGAGCTGAGGTGTTCGCATATATGGTACAGTTTTACATATGTGAGTGTTCATCTTGCCTCCAGTGTGGATCATCTACAATGGAAAATACACACGTGGGTCCAAACTGCGCCTATAGAAGAGTGTCCATCAGTCATTGCAGTTTCGGGTGTATGAGGTCGGAATTATATTGTAGCGCCTACAAGCAGCAGAAATTGCCCGCAGCCGTGTAGACACTCCACGACTGCAGGATAGCCCTGAGCACCCCGCCCTGCAGTCACAGAAGAACCCCCCCAGAGAAGCCGGGAGACCGCGAAGCACCCACGCACCGCGGAACACCCACGCACGGCCGGGAGGAGCATAAACCAGTCCCAGAGAGCGCAGGAGACCTTGCACCCCCGAAGCATACACATACAAGCAACCCCCACGTGCAGGCATAGGACGCACCCATAGGTGCAGAACTTTGGCCGCGAATGCCAGGCACAGACCACAGGCCCGGAGCCAAGTCCTGCGCCAACAGACCAACATCCAGCCAGAACCGCAAGCCGGTGGGGCCCCCATGCCCACCAGCAACCTCACGCAAAGGCTAGGCCCGCCACACCGCAACCGGCTGGATGCCCCACCCGGCTTCGAGCCCTGAGTGCTAACACATGTAGCCGGGTGTGCTCGGCGCCCCACAAGTAGAGAGCTTAATGTGTGCTGTTGGTGGTTGCAGTTCCATTTTGATCTACATAAGTCAAATTTCTGGTAACATTTTATTTGAATACGAATAACACTCATTTTATGAATGCCATAACATATGTCATAACCTGCAAAATTCATTTATTTCTTCTTAATTTCTTTGCTGTTGACTAAAGGTAGTCTTGAATTCGACCACCTGCGTGACAGGCAAAGACAATTTTTTTTATGTGTTCACGGTATTCTGTCGGTTGTGCATGTGTCATGTGGCATGTGACATCAGCTGTGATGTCATCAAATGTTCTGACAGCTCCAACTGCACGTTTCTATACTACAAAGTCTGTTTATGACACGGTTATGACATGGTTATGTCTGTCTCGTGTCTGATGGTTCATTTCAATTGAAGTTGCACTTCTATGGTTTTGAGAGAAATGTGGAGACTCACATTTAAACTAAGCCAAAGTCTCCATAAACATTGTATCATAGGTGTAGCCCCGGGACCAGAGCAGCTTTGTAGCAGATTAAAACCCCAAATCAGCAAGTTGAGCCAATTCGAAGGGAGGTGCGGAGGCCAGAGGCGCTCTGTAGAAGTGAGTCAGAAAAAAGAGAGCGAGAGAGAGAGCAAGAGAGAGAGCGAGAGAGAGAGAGACAGAGAGAGAGAGAGAGGAGGAATGTTGAGTCGAGCAGGAGGAGAAGAACACAAACAGTCGGGTTTGATGGGGGAGGTAAAGGAGGAAGAGACAGATTTAGGCCTCTAAAAAAAAGAGAGAGAAGGAGTGAACCTGGAAGAAAATGCACTTTAGTGTTAAAGTAGGATTTTCTATAGACTTACCATGTCTATGGTGTCACGACATTGTAGAAATGTTAATTTTACTTTACGTTTCTCTGTAATGATCTAACAGTTCCTTTACAGTTAATTGATAACTTTGTTATTCTATATTATAGTATACTGTTTATAATATAGATATTCATATTATATATCTATGGAAGATACTGTTATAGTTTCTGATTTAGCCAATAATTGCAATGAAATATTGCAATAAAGTGAACAATTCTTTATCTATACAAACAAACTCTAAGATCAGTGATTCCAAACAAGGTCTCGCCTCAGGATCCACACGTATCCGGAAGTCATGAAGTCACGCCCGAACATAATTCAAGACTTGAACCGTTGAAATGTTTTGCTTTGAAAATGAAATTTTCACTAAATGAATTCCCGCAGTAATCCACAATGCTTATGTGGACAGTTGGCTTTGATGTGGAAAGCGCAGCAAGTGACGACCTAATAAGATTTGTATTGAGGTCATGACAGCAACAGACCACTATATATATATATATATATATGTATATACACTACTCACAAAAAGTAAGGGATATTTGGCTTTCCGGTGAAATTTATGGAAAATGTAAAAACTTCACGCTACAGTGATATTAGATCATGAAAGTAGGGCATTTAAGTAGAAGCATGTAATGGTGATTTCCTTATCTCAAACAATGTATTGAAACAAAAGCCAACAACAGTGGTGGGTTTACCACACCAAAAAATGTCAATGTCTCAATAACTTGTCATGTGCCCTTGAGCATCAATTACAGCTTGACAACCACGTCTCATGCTGTTCACAAGTCGACTTATTGTCTGCTGAGGCCTGGCCCCCCACTCTTCTTGAAGGGCGGCCCTCAGGTCATTGAGGTCCTGGGGTACAGAGTTAAGAGCCTCTACACGGCGACTCAGCTGATCCCATAGGTTTTCTATGGGATTCAGGTCTGGAGAAAGTGCAGGCCACTCCATTTGAGGTACCCCAGTCTCAAGCAGCCGTTCCCCAATGATGCCAACTCGATGGGCTGGAGCATTGTCCTCCATGAAGATGAAATTAGACCTGTGTTGTTCATGCAGGGGCACAATGACTGGATTAATGATGTTATTCAGGTAGTATGGGCTTGTCACTGTACCATTCACAAAGTGTAGGGCAGTTCTGTATTGACTAGACACACCTGCCCACACTGTAACACCACCACCACCACCAAAGGCTCATCTGGTGACAACAGTGGCTGATGCTTAGCGTTCTCCTTGACATCTCCGACATCAGTGGCGGCCATCATTTCTGCTCAACATGAATCGACTTTCATCAGAGAACTGCACTGAGGCCACTGGTCCCTTGTCCGGCGTAGATGCTCCCTGGCCCATGCAAGACGATGATGCCTGTGCCTGGTGGTGTGGTCAGGTACCCTTGCAGGTGGTCTAGCATGTAGACCACGCTGATGTAAACGGTTTTGAATGGTCTGACGTGACACTTGGGTGCCTCTCACCTCCCTTAAATGTGCCTGGAGTTGAGTGGCATTCATCAACCGTTCCGCAGGGCACTGTTCACAATGAAGCGCTCATCAGTGTGGGATGTGGCCAAAGGACGTCCACCTCTATGCCTTTCTATGACTCTTCCAGTCTCTCTGTATCTCTGTTGCAAGCTCCTGATGACACTCTGTGACACTCTAAGCTCAGTGGCCACTTCCCTCTGAGAACATCCTGTTTGAAGCCTCGCAATGGCGAGGTACTGTTGATCAGTTGTTAGGTGTCGTCTTGGTCTCATGATGTCAAAATGGGAATGGCATGATGAAGAGGACTGTTTAAATACCAATTCTAATTGAACCAGGAAATGTATTGGTCGATTCATGGATCAAACACCTGTTGTGCATTTTGCCGTTCAGCTCCTTGTTAGAGAACAGCAAGTTGTGCAAAAAGTACTGAAACATTGAACAGTTGGACGTGTGCATTCAAAAGTTTAGAGAAGGTCAAATTAAGTTCACCTGTAAAGATTATAGTGTACATTTCATAAATTTCACCCAAAAGCCAAATATCCCTAATTTTTTGTTAGTAGCGTATATATATATATATATATATATATATATATATATATATATATATATATATATATATATATATATATATATATATATACAGTATATAGATTATTTTTGGGACCCACCAATTTATAACCACAGTTATAGTGACAGATATAGTACTTATAGTTATAGTAATACTCGTAACTTAACGTATATTACTTACAGTGAGTGAAGACCTACATAGTACTACTATGTAGTATGTAGGTCTACTATGGAGCTATGGAGCACTATAATATACTTATGATTAACTATATTATTATATGATTAACTGTATTGTGTATTATTTGTGTGAAGGGTGAAAGAGAGAGTGAGATGCTCTGACATCTGTTGTGTGCACAATCTGATGCAAATATTCCAAAAGAGACAGTCCTAGTTTAACACAAACGCCTACACACGCATGCACACACACACACGCACACACACACACACACACACACACACACACACACACACACACACACACAAACATACAGAATGAAAAGAGAAAGTGAGGACTGGCCAAAATGTCCTTACTTTCCAAAATGTCCTCACTCAGGAGGTTAAAAACTCACACTGCTCCTCACAAGTATAGCAATGCAAACACACACGCACACACACACACACACACACACACACACACACACACACACACACACACACAACCTCAAAGTGACTTAAACACGGACGCTTACACACCAAGAATATTAAACAGAGATATTTCCATACTTGCATCTTGCTGTCAGGTGCTGTCTAGAACGGTTATCAATGCGTTTAATTTGACTCGAACATGTAGACAACACATGCAGACACAAGCGCGTACACACACAATGCTTGGGTGAGCCCACATAGGCACCAGGCATTCAAAATGGCTTGTCAGATGATCATGTCTGACACCAAAAGAGTTCCTTGCTGTCAACAAGCCCGCCGTTGGGGATAGTTTGTGGCGCCAGTGACACAGTTACTTTCCCTCACCCCACCCACAGTGGAGAGCTCCAGCTGAGGCCTTGCCAGAGGGACCCAGTGTTTGGCAGGTAGCTTACATACAAGCCTCCCTGGGCCACCTTAGCCTAAGTAGTGTGTGTTTCTGTGTGTGTGTTGGTGAGCGTGTGCACACGCCTGCATGGGATTGGGTGATACGAGCTGGGTTTGCAGAACAGCAGCAGCAGACTTTGAATTATTGATCAAGGCAGCGAATACCGTCAACCCTGTAAACTCAGCAAGCGCATGGGGGAAGCCAAGTGTGTGTGTGTGTGTGTGTGTGTGTGTGTGTGTGTGTGTGTGTGTGGTGTGTGGGTGTGTGTGTGCGCATGTCTGTTCGTCAGCTGTGGATAGGAGGAGATGGGAAGTCCACTCGGAGGATATGGGAAGTCTGCGTGTGAAATTTATTTTCACAACAATGATCCCTGTAGCAGCTAGTTAACTATTCTTTCATGCATTCTGTCAAATTTTTTTCCGTATGTGTGTATGTGTTTGTTTGCATTATTTCAATATTTGAAAAGGGCCTCTATTGTGATACTTTTGATCCATTTTGCCAAAAGCTTTGGTGAAAATAATGTTGTTCATCTATTTATGCATGATTGTTGTGTCTCTTCATCTCACCATACACTTTGCTGAACATTCCGGACTCTCTTGCATGTTTGCTGACCAGTCATGGCGTGAGTTTAAAAACAGCATAAAATCAGGCTTGATCTCTTGGACGGCCTTTTATGAAGTTATGTTTCTGCACACTTTGGTTAATATTAGCTGAATTAAAAGTGAATCCCCGATCAACTTAATATTGTTTTTGCTGCTGTTGACTTTGCTACGTTTCCATCTGTCCTTTAATCTAGGACCCTGACCGACCTGCTGAAGCAGCCAGGAGGTGAGATGAACTCAGTGGATAACGCCTCCAGCAGCCCCCCGTCCGGAGGAAGAGCCAATGGCATTTCAGCCAGGATGCTCCGCAGCAGGAGTGGTGAGTATATTTTAGTATTTGTTGAAAAAATATGATGTCATAAAACAGAAATAAGTATGAATATATGTAAGGACATGTACTATGCAGTAGTAATCCAGATCTAATGACATCACATAAGCACACAACATTATTTGTTTTGTTGTGATCGGGCTGTTTTTCTGTCGTCATCAGCATCATCATCATCATCATTTTTTGTCAGTGGCCCAGGATGGGTGCCAGTCAATGTGACAGTTAAGTAGACGGTATACTACGAATCAAGAAAGAACTTGCATCTGTATACTCAATACAAAGCAGATCAAGTACTAAAACGAACCGGCTGATCCACAGTGATGGGAGAAACAAATTGGTCATGACACCACCAAGTCGGCTTCACTGACTGCAAACAATGTGAATACATCATTGTTAGGTGTTCGAAAGCATTTATTCATTTTGAATACATGGATAGAATATTCAGGGACACCTCCGATTCAGGTGTCAGGTGTGGTAACAAGCTCCATTGGGTTCCTATCTGCTGGTGACAGTGCCACTGTACGAAGGCCATGAAGACGAGCCTCCAAGTTTTGCCATAGATGCGGCTTCAATGGTAAAAGGGAAACGTAGGATTTGTGTGATGTGTTGTGAACACGTTTCTCTCTCTCTCTCTCGCTCAACCTCTCCTTTTCTCCTTCCATAGTCCTCTCACACGCTCACAATATGCTCCGTTGAGTCTCAGCGTATGTCATTCTATCTCACTTTTCTGCGCCCTGTTTGTTTCTCAAGATGTCTCTCCCTTCTATGTATCTCATCCTCTGTTTACTTATATTCTTGATTATTTTTGTTTTGTTACCGCTTCGCCTTGTTTACAGTAGCTCGCTGGTGACCGCTCTCTCCTCCTCTCTTTCTCTCTCAATTTTCACTTCATTCTCTTCCAACTCTTCTAACTCTTTCTCAACCACCTCTCTCTCTTTCTTTCTCTCTCCTTCCACAACCTGGTCTCTTTTATCTAAATCTCTTAGATCTGTGTTCCCTCCCTGTCATTTCCCCCATATTTATTCTCCCTCTACTGCCCTCTTCCTGAATCTCTCTTTCTCTCTCCTTCCGTCTGCTTACACATTAGGATGCTACAGTTTCCCCTCTCTGAATTTGGCCTCACTTTCGCCTTCTGTTCTACATATTCCTTTCATGTCTCTCTCTCCACATCGGGTTTTTCCTGTGCCGTTTAGTTAATTTTACTCATGGCTCCGCACAGCAAAGCGGGATTTTAAAAGTCTTGGCTGAAAACCACATACTGTTTCCTCGCATGGGGACCTACATAGTCGCCAAGCAGCTTGAGGGTGGGTCATTTAAGGATAGAAAAATCATCTCAGGACACTTCCCGCACACTGTCTTGCAATTGCATTTTATTTGAGGAGAAACCAATGAGAAACCAAGATGCAAAGTCAGACCAGGAAGATCAACTGCCCAACAGGTGTGACATTCAGGCAAATCAAAAAAAACCATCATACTCTGAAGAAGTTTTAATCCTAGACAAATTGATATTGATAATAAATGATATTTTATATTCAGCCATAAATTGCCCCTGTATCACAATACACTTGTTCAATTTTACCTAGTTCAGAAGGTTGAAATTCAAGGTTTTTTTTTCAGGCTTCTGTCAAGACAACTCGGTGATGCCACATGCTTCCACGCCCTTTATGGGCTGGCCTATTTAAGCAGACAATCCCTCCTGCCCTACCTGCTTTGCTGCCTGCTTGCTGTTTTTGTTGCCTTTGCTCCACAACAACTATATGATTGTGTTTATTATTGTGTTTCTTTAGAACAAAATGGCTGTCAAAGTGTCTGGCACGGACACGAATGATAGATAGTTGTATTCGGGGTAGTGCAGACATGCAGTCGTCTGATATTAATCCATATCGATACATTTTTGTGGGACAAATTAGGAACGGTCTGAAACGGTCACGTGACAGCACTACAGACTACTGATGGCCACAGACAATCGCCACCGTGTTATTGTGTTACTGGTCACTTGAAATCACCGCATAACTGATTGGACTACTACTGATTGCGTCATCATTGGGCGACATCAAACCTGCCATCAGCAACTTTTGGAGATCGGATCTTATTGATAACTTTTCCAGTGATCTCCAGCTCATTGCAGAGATCGCCAAGACAAAATGCATGGGTTTAACTTTCGTTCTGATTGTCACAAAATAAAAGCGGGATACTGGTTTGGCTTTTTCTCCACTTAATGGTCTATTAAATTCAATGTTGGGGGAGAATAGGGTCAGACCCTCATGTTAAATTGTATCTATGAATGAAATTCATACTGAGGGTACGAAATTTGAACACATGCATCATGCTCAGGGACACTGTTCGATAGATTTTCTTGACTATTAGCATGAAAAAGCATGATACAGGGTTGCCTAATATATACCATATCTGCACTACCTACTGCTGTTGCTGCTCATGTTCATAGTCTCCATCACTATTCCACTGTCAAAACTGTTCATACTGCATATATCTAATTTATTTATATATTCCACGATACATATGCACATAACTGCACCTTACTATTTTTCTGCACTTCTGGTTAGATGCTAAACTGCATTCCGTTGTCTCAGTACTTGTACTCTGTGCAATGACAATAAAGTAAAGTTGAATCTTATCGTGAGTTCCTCTCCTTCATTCTGGAAGGAAAGACGCAGGCTGCTCGCCAATCAGATAACAATAACAATGACAAGCCCTGGTTCACAGCTTAACTCAGACGGCTTTGTTTGAAAAAGGAGGTGGCATTTAACAGAAAGGGTTTCAAGTGGCAATATACACGTTTGGCCAGGCAGTTACATACAGGACATTTGTATTAGTCCTGGGTGATAGGCCCCGGTGCAAAACATTTTTTGGACCCTCCCCTCCCCGCACACACGTGCCCCCAGCCCGACTCTAACCATTTTGCCACCCTACCCAATCTATCGATGGGGGGAAGAGAGCAAGAGAGCGTCCCTTACGCATGGTCCATTTTGCATGGTGCTTCTTTTATTTAATTAGATGAGCAAAATCTAATTTTAATTTAAAAAAGCCTACATGTAAAATAAAAAAAGTTTTTTTTGGTGGAACAGGCGCAAAGGGACACACAGCGGAGCGCAGTTCCAGGCCACTCTTCTTTATCTTCTTCTTCTTATTATTATTATTATTATTATTATTATTATTATAAATAAAAGCGCAACATCAGAAATTCAGTACACTCATAAAGAAAATCGATTTCTGAAATAGTGGACACAGTCCACTAGAAATAGATGTTAAAAAGTAAAGTTAACAAAACTTTATAACATCTCTCCCCTCAGCTCATTAATTCCTCATCACTTTTACCTAGTCATAGAGGAGCACTAATCTCTGTACTTGTAATATTTTCGATCAAAGTTTTACTCCAACGTGACACTCGAGCCCGAGCTTTAGTCACACAGCTAAAATGTTAAAACCGCCCCTCAACTAGGCCACTTAGCGGATAGCATTGATGGATAGATTGCGTCGTCAAGGTAACAGCCGTAACGTCAATCACTCATTGGTTTTTCCATGCCGGAGGACGGGGGTTTGGAAAAAGTAATGTGGCGATTGAACGCTTTTGTGCCCTGCTGGAGGGAGGCCCCACCACTGTTCTCTCTCCGCAGCTGGCATTAACATCAGAGATTAGGAGGACGAGGACAGTCAGCAGATATTAGAGTCAAAATGCGCTTGTGAGATTTACATGAAGCTTTTATGCTCGGCGGCTGATATTAACCAAGGACATGAAACATGATATTTGCCCCAAAAGTGTCCAACAAACATGAGTCACAGCTGAAGAAGAAAAAATAAATAAAACCTGAAAAAAGCTTGAAGCTAAAACCAATGACCTATTTGCCGATGAGTCGAAGGTACCAGAGAACAAGTTCAACCTGGTCGCGCGTATTATTCTTTCTTTTCACTTTTAAACTGTGGCGCAAATACCTTGTATCCCTGTGTATTGGTTTTCAGGTGTATCAGCATGTTTCGTTGATTTCACGTCTTCGAAACATCCTTTGTTTTTTTCCCCCTCGGTTTTGGGAGCTGAAAAGTAAAGCCAGCTTGTGTGAACTGCTCACAAGGCCATCCGACTGCTCGCCAAGTACTCGCCGCCGCCACCGATATATCAAGCAGGTTTAATATCTGGTCATGTCGGGATTGAGTCAGGAGTGACACAACAGCTACAGCCAGATTTTTAAGATATTTATTTTATAAATTCTGCTTTTATAAATGTTTTTAAAGTGATGAAGCATAAAATAAAAAATCCTGTCCTCCACATTTCCGGTGTCAATTTTCGTGTGTGTTTTCATGACAAAACGTAGTTTAGAGACCCAACAGAGTCGTCTGGTATTCCTCCTGTTGAAAGATCTTGTAATGTGTGACCCCCTGTCGCCGATCAGTCATGTAGTGTGCAAACCACAAGACAGCAAGATTCCCAATCTTAAGACAGAAAGTTGTGTAGTGTGAACAGTACAGCGATCTGACGACTTTGAAAGTCATGTAGTGTGAGCATGGCATAACACACACACTAACATGTATACACCGAACCTTAACCCTTAAGACTCTATTCATGTGTCTTTTCTGTTACTTTATGCCTTATGCATACAACCACAAAAACACACTTAGGTTATACACAAACCTTCTTGGCTATGAAAATGAAACATCTGTGAGCATGTCTGAACATTGTGATTGTGAAATATACCTCCGGGGGTGCCCGAGAGGGGGGAAGAATGAGCACCCCAACAGGACGGATCTACAGACGACCAATGCAACGACCAATGCAAACGGACTATCGACAAGGATTGCAGAGTGTGTCTGCGGCAAGGTGTGCAAGAACCCGCGTGGCCTGATGATCCACCAGGCCAGGATGAAATGCTTGCAGAAGGAGCAACTGGTACAGTGCGCAGGGATCACCCCTGGTGAGACGCAGGAGGAGCCAGGCCCGGAGTCACCCCACAGTGCTCGGAGACTCCATGAACCAGCAGCCGCAGACCCAGGTGGAGTAACCGAACATCGTCGGGTCAAGTGGGCTCCGGCCAGTAAGGACAAACAGTGGCTCCAGTTCGATGATGATGTGGACAATATCCTAGAAGCAGCAGCCAAGGGCGAAGTAGACAGGAAACTCAAAACCATGGCAACCATTATCATCAGCCTTGCTACCGAGAGGTTTGGTACGGTGGAGAAGGTGGGTACCAAGACCCCCTACATGAACAACCGTAGGGCAGAGAAGATCAGCACGATAAGGCAGGAGCTGCGGGTCCTGAAGCGGTAGTGCACTATCAAAACTTCGCTGCATCCTCAGGAAGAAGCTCACCACTCTTCGAAGGGCAGAATGGCACAGACGGCGGGGGAAAGAGAGGGCCAAGAGACGGTCTGCCTTCATCGCAAACCCATTTGGAGTCACAAAGCAGTTGCTTGGGCAGAAACGAAGCGGCCACCTCGTCTGTCCCAAAGAGGAGATCGACCACCATCTCCGAAACACCTACAGTGATGCTGCTTGGGAGGAAGACCTAGTTCCCTATAGACCTTTGATAGACCCCCCCAGGACCCACCACTGACTTCAACACCAAGGTGCCCAGTTGGAAGGAGGTTCAGGAGGTCGTCAAGGCAGCCAGAGCCAGTTCTGCTCCGGGACCAAGTGGAGTGCCCTACAAAGTGTACAAGAGGTGTCCCAGACTCCTTCACCAGCTGTGGAAGATCCTGAGGCTTATCTGGAGGAGGGGAAAGGTAGCCCAACAATGGAGATTTGCAGAAGGTGTCTGGATTCCCAAGGAGGAGAATGCTAAGAACATCGAGCAGTTCAGAACTATCTCGCTGCTTAGCGTTGAGGGGAAGATATTCTTCGCCATCCTATCCCGTAGGTTGACAGAGTTCCTCCTGAAGAATGAGTACATCGATACCTCTGTACAGAAGGGTGGAATTCCAAAGGTTCCAGGATGCCTCGAGCATACAGGTGTGGTCACTCAATTGATCATAGAGGCAAGAGAAGGGAAAGGAGACCTAGCAGTGCTGTGCTTCGACCTCACCAATGCTTATGGATCCATTCCACATAAGCTGGCTGGAAACAGCACTGGATCGGCACCATGTCCCAGGTAAAATCAGGGACCTCATCTTGGACTATTACAAGAGTTTCAAGCTGAGAGTCACCTCTGGGGCAGTCGCATCGGCTGGAGAAAGGGATCATCACTGGATGTACGATTTTAGTGATCCTCTTTGCCTTGGCTATGAAAATGCTGGTCAAGTCAGCCGAAGTGGAGTGCAGAGGTCCGCTCACCAAGTCGGGAGTCTGCCAGCCCCCTATCAGAGCCTTTATGGATGACCTGACAGTTACAACAACGTCAGTGCCGGGGTGCCGATGGATCCTTCAGGGCTTGGAGTAGATCATCATCTGGGCTCGGGTGTGTTTCAAGCCTGCAAAATCAAGGTCCCTGGTGCTCAAGAGAGGGAAAGTGACAGACAAGTTCTGCTTCTCTCTGGACTGCACCAAGATTCCATCTGTCACTGAGAAACCAATCAAGAGCCTCGGCAAGACCTTTGATTGCACACTGAAGGACGCTGTATCCATCAAGGCCACAAATCGGGAGATGGAGGCATGGCTGACAGCAGTGGACAAATTGGGTCTGCCTGGTAAATTCAAGGCCTGGATTTACCAGCACGGTGTTCTCCCTAGGATTCTGTGGCCCCTGCTTGGGTACAATTTCACAATAACAACAGTGGAGGGCTTCGAGAAGAGGATCAGTCGTTACTTCCGTAGATAACTGGGCCTGCCACGAAGCCTGAGTAGCATCGCTCTGTACTGGCAGAACAACAAGCTGAAGCTCCCCATAAGCAGCCTGATTTAGGAGTTTATGGTTACCCGTGCAAGAGAGGTGCTGCAGTACAGGGAATCCAGTGACCCAAAAGTCTCCCAGGCTGGCATCCTAGTCAGGACTGGGAGGAAGTGGAGGGAAAGGGAAGCAGTCGAGCAGGCTGAGTCACAGCGTGCTGGTCGGCCCAGTGGCATCTGGACGAGCAGGGCTTGGTAGTGTTCCAACCACATGCTACGACAAGGCCCTGGGTAAAGATAGACGCCGACTGGTCCAAGAGGAGGTGAGAGCTGGCGTGGAGGAACTGCGCGCTAGCCAGATGGTGGGGATGCGACAGCAAGGCGCATGGACGAGATGGGAACAGGCAGTGGACCGCAAGATCTCCTGGTCCAAGCTTTGGCAAGCTGAGTCTTACCGGATCAAGTTCCTGATTGCATCCGTCTATGAGGTCTTACCCAGCCCATCCAATCTCTTCTGCTGGGGCAAGGTTGACACACCATCATGTCCCTTGTGTCTCAGAAGAGGAACACTAGAGCACCTCAGCTTTTGCCCAAAAGCCCTGGAAGAAGGACGCTACACTTGGCACCACGACCAGGTGCTGAAGGCGATAGCAGAAGCCATCTTCACCAGCATCACCCAGGACAAGCCTCTCCGACCAGC
This sequence comes from Zeus faber, assembly GCF_960531495.2. Lineage (NCBI taxonomy): Eukaryota > Metazoa > Chordata > Actinopteri > Zeiformes > Zeidae > Zeus > Zeus faber. The sequence continues at coordinate 4,720,048 of NC_137207.1, forward strand.
AAGGCAGGTGATTGCGTTCGTCCGAGCAGGGGAGAAACCTAAGCCCCAGCAAAGGGGAGCAGTGGGACTCTTTGGTACCGCGCCGGACTGGCAGATGAAGGCCGACCTGGGGAAGCATCTCAGATTCCCAGAGCACATCGTGGAAACCACCCTGAGACCAGACATAGTTCTGTTCTCAGATTCAACAAAGCAGGTGGTTCTTCTGGAGTTGACAATCCCTTGGGAGGAGCATATGGAAGAGGCCAATGAGTGGAAGCGTGCCAAGTACGCAGACTTAGTGGAGGAGTGCCGCAGACGGGGGTGTCATGCCCGGTGTGCGCCAATCGAGGTGGGCTGTAGAGGCTTCGCAGCACGATCTCTCTGCAAAGCATACAGCCTGCTTGGCATCACAGGGGCACGGCAGAAAAGGGCCATCAAAACTACAACAGAGGCAGCTGAGAAGGCCTCTAGATGGCTGTGGATCAAGAGGGGTGATCCGTGGGCACATGCTACATAATCAAGTCGGGACTTGATCAATCCCGGCTGGTTTGCCTGGGTGGGGTGTATGATGTTGAAAGACCCGAAACACCCAATGACCCCAGGTTCCATCACTGATGATGTGTCTAGGTGCATCAATAGATGTATATTTAACTGTGTGTGTGTGTGTGTGTGTGTGTGTGTGTGTGTGTGTGTGTGTGTGTGTCTGTGTGTGTGTGTGTGTGTGTGTGTGTGTTACGGGAGCCAAACAGTGCGTTCTCAGAGGATTTATCTTTTAACAATAAAAAATTAGTGGTAAAACAAAATAAGACGTGGGTTAAAAATTACCTTATATCTATGGAACTTTCACATAACCTTAGTAACAGTATCAAGTAAGCGCTGTTTGAAGGGTGCAGTGTTTTGAATGTAGCCTAACGACTCACGCCAGCGCTGATAAAACTAACAATAACAGGAGTACTTTAATATTAGCTCACCTCATGAGAAGGCTGATGTTGCATGGTACACCAAATGCTTGATGTCTGGCTTAAGGGACGACAGTCTCAACCGCAGATCTGGCTCAACATTCAGTTTATTCCTGTATTTCGTCATTAATGCCACAAGCACCGAAAAGCCAGTGTCACAGAGATATGTTGTCGGAAAAGCCATCAGAAATCGTACAGCTCTGTCCGACAGATCGGGATACTCAGAAGCAACAAGAAGCCAAAAGTTTGTCAGGTACTTCTGTGAGAAAGACAGTGTCAATGTGCTTTTGCAGGAGAGATCCACAAGATTGTCCTTCTCTTTTGGGCTCAGGCCTGCGAGGGGGTTTTCGATCCAGCTGCACTGCATCTTGGATGGGGAAGTATTCTCGCAACTTGGTCCTCAAACTTTGCAGGTGCTCTTTGACTTGATTGATCACAGTGACGGGAGGCCACAGTTCTTCCTTTGTCAAAAAGTTTGACAGATTCTGAAACGAGTCAAAGTTGGACCGGTCACTCACCTGGCCCACATATCCATTTTCCATAAAAACGAGTCCCTCGTACGCTATCAGCTGTTCTGACACATTCTCTGCCATCTCATCAACCCTGTTCTGACTGAGTTTTCAGACAATGAGATGAGATTGATTGGCTTGCACGCCTTCTCTCCCAACATCACCTTCACGATCACTTTTGTGGCAGGAAGAATTAAATTCTCCCCGATTGTATGCAGCTTAGAAGGCTTGGCTATGAGTAGGGCGACCCAATAGGACGCTGCCACTGGTGGATGATGTACCAATGGCTTCTTTCCTTTTCAGTGTGTCTGATGCTAGCCAAACACTCCACCATCACCAAGGACACATCCACCACGGCGGTGGGGAGCCGCCTACAATGGTGCGACAGCCAATGGGCAGTGGACGGCCACACGTAAACGTGTTAGAGCTGCACACAGTGTTATTACTTGTTGTGTTATTACATGTAGCTCTCACTTCCTACCAGCCCTCAGGGGCAGACATGTTCTGGTGAGGTCAGACAATACGTCAGCAATAGCATACATCAAACGCCAGGGAAGGGTTTGGTCCCTGCCCCTGTGCCACATGGTGAACCGCTTACGGCTGTATGCGGAGTGGAGCCTCCTCTCCCTCCGGGTGGTTCACATCTCTGGCAAACTCAACAAAACAGTGGATCAATTGTCCTGGGGAAACCCTGTGCAGCAGACAAGGCAGTAAGAAAGCTCCAAATCAGAGGGCACTGATCCGGCCGACTTGGGATAGCTTTACGGTCACAGGGAAGGAAGCCATGCTGCCGTCTGCAGCCGCAGCCTTATCGCTGTCCTTGGTCGGCGAAACGTGTGGGCGAACTGTAGGCACTTTCAGTTCACCCGTCCAAAATTCAAGATTCAAGAGGGCAGCGGCATGGTGGCAGAGCACATTTCACTGTTGCCCCACAGCAAGAAGGTCCTGGGTTCAATTCCCACTTGGGGCGCTGTTGGCACCATGCTCCAGCAGCCTATCTCCCAATTAGGGGCCTTTCTGTGTGGAGTTTGCATGTTCTCCCCGTGCTCACATGGGGTTTCCTCCCTCTAACAACAGTAAGGACCCCCACCAAACATGCACTCATCATCTGACCAGCAATGGACATATGGGACCAAGTCCCTGGGCACCTCATCAAATGCTGCCCACTGCTCCTGGCTGCCCCCCCAGAGGAAGGGATGCCAGTATGGGTTAAATGCAGAGAACCCATTTCACCAGCCACCATCCAAAAGCATGTATGTGTTGTAGTGGTGTGTTGTGTGACAAATAAAGATTGTCTCTTCTCAATAGGCATCCAAAAAGCAGCCTCTACACTTAAAGTCTATCTGGCAGCAATCTCAGCATGTCATGTAGGCTTGGACGGCTTCACGCCAGGCACCCACTGGTGTTGAACATCCTTGATCCCTATTTGGGATTTATTGGTAGTCTTACAGTCTCTCCATTTGAGCCTCTGCTCACCATAGACTTCAAGACTGTTTCTTTTAATATGTCTTTATTGCAGGCACTCATGTTGGCAAAACGTGTGGGCAACTGCAGGCACTGTCAGTTCACCCGTCCAAGATTTAAAATTCAAGAGGTTTATTTGTCACATACATATACATACTTTCATACATACTATATGCAGTGAAATGTCAATGCAACGCACCCGGTGATTACGCACAATATGTTCTAGACTGAACACAATAGCTACCTAACAATTTCTACTTGACTAACTGAGTCCTAAAATGTAATGCAGTAAGTCGAATACTATAGAATAAAATAAAATATATAGAATAAAATAAAATAAGAATTCAAGGTAATGCAGAGTGGGGGTACAAAATAAAAATAAAGGGAAGAAGAAGAATCTTTAATTATCACACAACAACACATGCGCACTCACATGCTTTTGGGTGGTGGCCGGTGAAATGAGGCCTCTGCATTTAACCCATCCTGGCTTGTCCTTCCACCGGGGGAGCAGCCAGGAGCAGTGGGCAGCATTTGTCGACGGACCCGGGGACCTGGTAACGAGTGTCCATCGCAGGTCAGAGAATGATGTGTGCATGTTTTTGGTGTGGGTCCTTACTGACGTTAGGTGGAGGAAACCCCATGTGAGCACGGGGAGAACATGCAAACTCCACACAGAAAGGCTCCTATTTGGGTGATAACCCGCCCGGAGCACGGTGCCAACAGCGGCCCAGGCGGGAATCGAACCCAGGACCTTCTTGCTGTGTGTGTGTAGAGATATACAGCACAGTATACAACAGTACGGTGCAGCAATACCACCGAAACACTATCCTGCATTAAGTTTGAGGGCGGAGGAAATAATATATAATATAAGCAGTTGAGTATGCTGTGCTACAGAAAGTATCCCACAAGCATTTTACTCACACGTCCGCTGGCATGTCTGGGACAGACACTCCAGTGGGAGGTATGATATTATGTGGACCTACCTCGGGTGATCACCATACTGGTGCGTGATGGTATATGGTCCCGTGAGTAATAGATCGCAGATCCTGCGAAAGGGACCGTTTAGGTAGTGAAGGCAACCTAGATGTGGGCCCTTCTCCCTGATCTGGTCACTTCTCCTTTAGCCCCACCGAGGCGCTCAGCAGCCTCGTCACCTCCTCTGCCATTCGGCGTGAATGCAGAGTCTTCGATTAGATTAATTGATCTTTCAATCAGTCCCATGAATAATAGATCTGGTCCGTTCTCAGGGAACCATGGTGACCTTCACAACCTAGACGTTTTGTACTGATGATAATCCTTGTAGTGCCGTGTAGCAAGTTTATTTTTACTTTTGCTTATTCACCTGGTTAATTGGAGGTGACGAGAGTGTCGGACAGAGTGATGAGCATGAAGCTGGAAATTGATGGGGTGATAATGAATGTGATCAGTGCATATGCTCCCCAAGTTGGGTGTGAGATGGAAGAGAAAGTAGAATTCTTTAGTGAGTTGGATGTAATGGTGGAGAGGAAGGAAGACAAGGACTCTTGGTGGTGGAATGCGGAAGTACAGGAGGGCATAGAGCAGAAGAGGTTGGCGAAGAAGAAATGGGATGGTCAGAAAGATTAAGAAAATAGACAGGAGTACAAGCTGATGCGGCGCAAGGCGAAGAGAGAAGTGGCAAAGGCAAAGGAAAAGGCATACGACGAGTTGTATGAGAGGTTGGACAGTAAGGAAGGAGAAAAAGGACTTGTACCGATTGGCAAAACAAAGGGACCGAGCTGGGAAGGATATACAGCAGGTTAGGGTGATGAAGAATAATGATGGGAATGTGCTGACTAGTGAGGAGAGTGTGTTGAGAAGGTGGAAGGAGTACTTTGAGGAGTTGATGAATGAAGAAAATGAGAGGGGGAGAAGAGTGGATGATAAGGGGATAGTGGATCAAGAAGTACAGTAAATTAGCAAGGATGATCGTTGAACAGCATTAAAGAAGATGAAGAGCGGAAAGGCAGTTGGCCCAGATTACATACCTGGAGAAGCATGGAAATGTTTAGGTGAGATGGTAGTGGCGTTCCTAACGAGACTGTTTAACACCATCCTGGAAAGGGAGAGGATGCCGGAGGAGTGGACTGAAGTGTATTGGTACCCATCTTCAAGAACTAACTACAGGGGAATAAAGTTGATCAAGCACAGCATGAAGCTATGGGAAAGGGTAGTGGAGGCTAGGTTAAGAGGAGAGGTGTAAGAGCGAGCAGCAGTATGGTTTCATGCCAGGAAAGAGTACTACAGAAAGCAATGTTTGCTTTAAGAATGCTGATGGAAAAGTACAGGGAAGGCCAGAGGGAGTTGCACTGCGTCTTTGTGGATTTAGAGAAAGCATATGATAGGGTGCCGAGAGAGGAAGTGTGGTATTGCATGAGGAAGTCAGGGGTGGCAGAGAAGTACGTAAGAGTGGTACAGGATATGTATGAGGGCAGTCAGACAGTAGTAAAGTGTGCAGTAGGGGTGACGAAGGCATTCAATGTGGAGGTGGGATTGCATCAAGGATCAGCTTTGAGCCCTTTCTTGTTTGTAATGGTGATAGACAGGTTAACAAATGAGATCAGGCAGGAGTCTCCGTGGACTATGATGTTCGCGGATGACATTGTGATCTGCAGCGAGAGTAGGGAGCAGGTTGAGGAGAGCCTGGAGAAGTGGAGGCATGCATTAGAGAGAAGGGGAATGAAAGTCAGCAGGAGTAAGACAGAATACATGTGCCCGAATGGGAAGGAGGGCGGCAAAAAGCTGAGAATGCAAGGAGTGGAGGTGGAGAAGGTGGATGAGTTCAAGTACTTGGGGTGGACCATCCAAAGTAGCAGAGAGTGTGGGAGAGAGGGGAAGAAGAGAGTACAGGCAGGGTGGACTGGGTGGAGAAGAGTGTCCGGAGTGATCTGTGACAGAAGGGTTCCAGCAAGATTGAAGGGGAAGGTCTATAGGACGGTAGTGAGACCAGCTCTATTGTACGGTTTAGAGGCGGTGGCACTAACAAAAAGGCAGGTGGCTGAACTGGAGGCGGCAGAGTTGAGGATGTTCAGATTTTCATTGTGAGTGACAAGGATGGACAGGATTAACAATGAGTACATTAGAGGGACAGCTCAGGTTGGACAGTTTAGTGAAAAAGTGAGAGAGGCAAGATTGAGATGGTTTGCACATGTGTGTAGGAGAGATGAGAGTTACATTGGGAGAAGGATGCTGAGGATGGAGCTGCCAGGCAAGAGGAAAATAGGAAGGCCAAAGAGAAGTTTTATGGATGTGGTGAGGGAGGACATGCAGGCAGTTGGTGTAAGGGAGGAATTGGAGGCAGATGATCCGCTGTGGCGACCCCTTACAGGAGCAGCCGAAAGAAGATTCACCTGGTTGATTTATGTTATGTAATGAATTCAGACGACATACAAACATTTGGTTTTTTGTGTTGTCTGTATGGACTAAAATAAAACATCTGTGAGTCGCAAGCCCTGCAGCCTGTGAGAATTTCATCCACATAAAGAGCAGAATCTCTAAAAAGATTCAAACTTTTCATCACAAATGTCCCAACACTACAAGTTCATGTTTCCTCTCCTCCGTTCACCATGTCTATGTCCACTCTATATGTTCTCTAAGGGCCTCTTTTGCTAATTATAATTATTGGGATATATTACATTAGATTAGATTCAACTAATTGTCATTGCACAGAGTACAAGGACTAAGGCAATGAAATTATTATGGGGTGTGAGTGATATATATGCTTATAGCAAATGTGCTCCAAGCAAAAGACAGGCAGGCTATTTATATCTTTATCATGACATTAAAACAGTGTTATCCTAACTAACTATGAACTAACTATTAAATATAAGGGCTCTATGTAATGCAGATATCTGAGGAACCCAGCTGTATTGGTGGCACTACTGTGGTAGTATTAAATCACCCAGCTTCTGCCTGTGGAGTCAGTAGATACTGTATTACATAATTCATTAAGTAGCATTCCTCCCCTCTTGCTCTCTGCTTAAGAGGGTCACAGTGCCAAAAGGTGTACTTGGTGGTGCTTAATTGCGAAATGAATATGTGTAACCACGGCGAAGTCTCCTACTCCCCGCCCGCAAAAAAAGGCCATCCTCTCTTAATAATCTCCTTTCAGTTTTGAGAGATTAGTTTGATATAAATGCTGCAATCATTTAATTATTTTTATACACGCGGTGTGAAATCTTCCACACACTCACACAAAGTTTGTGCTAATATACTGTATGTATTTGTGTATTTATCTGTAGGCAGGCATTCTATGAATATGCATACATTACATGCAAAACAACATCATTTAATCCACATTTAATCAGATGTATTGTAACTGACACTAACTGCGAAACCCCTCTTGTTCACATCAGTTCATGCGCCTACATTCAAAAATGTACATACATACAAGTTTCTTAATTAGACTTTCAGATTTCTGGGCACTCATTTGCATGTGTTCATTCATCACTGTTGTTCACCGAGAAAAGTTTCTCAACAACAGATGTTGACGATAATGACTTTGAGGAGGAGGAGAAGAAGAAGGGGATGACAAAGGATTCACGCTTGATCCAGCAGCCTCCGTATGGAGCCTCCGTACGGCGGGTTGCCTTTCATGGTGGCAGTCGTGAAGATGAATAGGAATTTCTTTCAATATAGCAGTTGTCTAAAAGGGAAGTCAAACAGAGGCGCGTAGGTCCATGTGTGTGATAAATCTCAGGCAGATGGGATGCTTTGTTTGTCATATAAGCAAAACCGCATTTTCTCTGAAGAACATCAGCCGGTCTTTTTTCAAAGTTCCCCATGCATCTGAAACCGCCTACTACATACTACGTACTGTATGTGCACTTACTGTCCAGCAAACTTGTTTTTGTTTGTTTGTTTCATTTATTTTTGGCCAGCGTACTTGGGTATGTGAGTAAAAAGGATTGTTGGCTTTGCGAACAAACCAACGTCCTTGTATGCTGACGTCGCTTTATTTCAGCACTTTCCTGAGTTTGCCGAGGTTATAAACTGCTAGTTGAGGTGGCAGCAGAGCCTGCTCTGGTGTAGGGTGGCCATCCATCCAGATTGCGGTCGGAGAGTCTGGTTTTGAAATACCGTGTTCGTATACAGGCGCAGCCTTAAGCCGGACACTCTTTTGTCCTCCTTTTGAGATCATCCCTATTTTGTACTTTTTGTAATGGTATATGATAAATAAATAAACTAACTAACTAACAAATAAATAAATCAACAAATAGACAAATAAATAAATAAATAAAAAAACAAACAAATAAATTCATTAGTAAAAATAGCCTATGTCTAAGTATACATTCCCTTAAGACTTGTGGTCTAACAAATTAGTGGCTGAAAGCGGTGTCAAATAAATATCTGGTATTTCATTGGTTAAATCAACGATCAAATTAGCCATGTGGCTTCCTGATGGCACAGACCAAATCTACCTGTAGCTGTAGGCAGTTGCATCATTAGGGGATCTGGGACTTCAGCTCCGAATGTTTTATGAATAGCGATCGGGGCACAATTTGCGATGTCTCCCTCTCCATGTGTAACGGAGACCCGGACCCGGGCTCCTCTAAATAAAGCAAATAAAAACATTGTGTTTTTATTTTCACTGTATTTTATTTTACCCAATTTCCTTATTGAACGAAACAAAAAAAAAGCACCATGCGTAACGGGGACACTTGCTCAGTCACTCTCTTACTGTACTACAACTACTCAATCACCACCAAGAGAAAATAAATGGTATCTGCATAATTTTTTAAGTTCAGCATTGATTGCCCCTTCATTTCTGATTCTTCTTTAAGTATCTGTGGGGTTTGTGGTTTAGCGTGATTATTTGCATTGTTGCGCATCTCATATATGTATGCTGTATGTAACATGGTGGTTACGCTCACAGCTATGGTTAAAATTTATTTGGTGATGCACAAGCCTCCTAATCTGTTCGTAGAAACCCATAGTATATATGTAGCCTCAAAATTGGGTCTAGGCTCATTGGGATATGGAGCCAAGACATCCAAATTTTGGGAGGGGGGGTGTGGAGCCTTGGTGTGTTGTGAGCGGGGGGGACCACCATGAACAGCAAGGCAACCACGTCCCCAAATATACCCCCTCTTTATGAGGAGCACTGCTTCAGGGAGGTTAACGGCGAGGACGAGAAGGAAAAGTTTGATGATGAAGGTGACGCTGACACACTAGCAGAGACTTTTCCTTCTCTAATCCTCTAATCTGGCACATGCTGAGGGGTCACTGAATTACACTGGGTGATTTTACTGAATTCCACGCGTGCACACACACACACCCACACACACACACACAAATCATCTGTGTGATGTGTGGTATGGTTTAAGCTGATTAACTAGTGAGATGTTTCGTATGTTGTAATTCCTGTGTGCACGTGTGTGTGTGTGTGTGTGTGTGTGTGCGTGTGTGTGTGCGTGCATAGTGTGTATGTGCGTGTGGGAGCGATTAAGGTAGGAGTTCAGAGGAAAGTGTAAAAACTAACACCTTTTGACATTTCTCCTCCCCTCCTCCTCCACCATCACTTTTTAATTTCTTCCACCAGCATTCTATGTAATTTTGCCTCCATTCTCCCCTGATACTCTTTCTCGTTCTCTCTCTCTCTCTCTCTCTCTCTCTCTCTCTCTCTCTCTCTCTCACTCTCTCTCTCTCTCTCACTTCACCTCTCTCTGCCTTTTTGTGTAATTGTCCTCGTTCTCTCTTCCCCTCAATTTTCTTTAACTTTACTCAGTTGTAGACTGTGTGTGTGTGTGTGTGTGTGTGTGTGTGTGTGTGTGTGTGCGGTGATTAGTATTCAAGAGTTCACCCATCCCTTATTGGTGTCAGTCACAGCTGGGATGAAATATTTTCTGTTTGATGCTCTCTCTCTACCCCCCTGCCCTTCTCTTCCTCCCTCCCTTCCTTCCTTCCTTACTCTCTCTCTCACTTTCTATCTCACACCAAAACTCTACAATCTGGGTTTTTTTTAGTCGCTTTCTCGTTCTTCTCTTCAATCTCTTCTCTATACCCTCCCCCCTCCCTGTAAACACTGATAGACGTCAAATCAATTTTGAAGAAAAAATTATGGAGTTCCTAAAGATTTGAGTGAAATCTGACGTGCAAATTTTTACACACACACATACAACAACACACACACACACACACACACACACACACACACACACACACACACACATACACACACACACACACACACACAAATAATCCTTCCATCCTACTATCAAGGTGCTATAGAAAGAGCAGCCTGAGAACATTTCACAAATGTGGCTTCAGGGTGTTTTGTAGCTTTCTCGAGTGGCCTCAATAAGCACAATGAGTACATTTGGAAGTTGTGTATCTGTGCGTGTGTGCGTGTGTGTGTGTGTGTGTGTATCTTTGTCTATCTGTGTGTCCACCCCCAGGTCTGCTATGCGCTGGCTGCATCGCCGGACCTCATTAATGAAAACAGACAGGATTTCACCCTCGCTGTGTTGGTTTGCTCCTCCATTGTCCATTGGCCTTGTTTCATTTAACATGGAGGCTCACCAGTAACCCCAGGTCGGACCGATTGTTCACCGGGTGTCCAAGGGGTACGGAGTCTCAAGGACAAAGGAATTACCCGTTGTGCGTTTGCAGAGAGGTCGAGTGTTGGGCCGTTTCAAACACGTAGGTTCCGCATTGGCCATAGAACCAATCCATCAGCCGTGGAATGAATAGTGAACGCCAAGATGTGTCCGACTCACAAAGTCGCATTTTGATGAGAATAGCGTACTAGAATCCATACCGAGAGGCGGAGATGGGTGTTCCTCATAAGTCTATGTGATGCTGTAAATATGTTTACATCTTTGAATATATTTTGCACAAAAATAATATAGGGCACTCTTCAAAATAGAGGGTACAAAGTGCTTCATGGTCAAAAAACCAAAGACATTCGTTTTAGTCAAATGGAAACTAACAATAGAGTAAAATAGTGAATTATTGGTCAAATCAAACAATGGTAATGTTAAAGCCCATAGCAATACATTTAAAATGTGAAATAACTCAAACTAGGCCTCAGGCAGGGATAACAAAAACATCCAAGTACAGTTAGATCGATACCGCAAATATCAGGACTGCCGAATCGGGATACTGGCCTCGGTATTACTTGGTATCGTATCGAAAAGGAAATAAGAGGCATTGGCTATTCCTCCTGTAGACATTACCATGAAGGAAAGTGGTTATTGTAATAGAAATGTTGTAATTATTACTGAGTTTCTCTCTCTCTCTCTCTCTCTCTTGCTCTATCTAGAACAGTACCAGCTGAACAATTCTGGCTACGGACCGTTTGGACAAGGACTTCCACACCCCCACAGCAACCATAGTGCGCTGGGACTCAACAAGTACACGTCCCTCAAAGCTGTGGGTAAGTTGTACGTGTACACATACACACACACACACGTATGATGATCCTGAGTCCGACTGACATAAACGACCTTTAGAGAAGGTTCAAGGTACTGGGAGCTGTCATCTGGCACATCCTTCCCACTTGGCCAACTGAAATGTGATATTAAGGAAGTTGCCACATACTCTTCCAGCCTGGCGCCATGTCGTGCTCGGTTGCTCCAGCCCCCGTGAGACTGTGTCGGGCGGGGGTTAGAGTGGGTGTGGTTACACATTCAAGATAACACAAAGAATTCAATTTGAACGACCAATCCATCTTAGAATTTACTGTGTCCCAAACTGAGGCCATTGCCTCAGCTAAGTGTCTCCAAGGTTAGCTGACGTGATGTTGAGTGAAAATATGGAAATGATGGCACTGGGGTTTGTGGCGATTAAAAATCTTAAATTGCTGGAGTAGAGTTTGCTTGATATGTAGGCTATATAGCAAAGATAAGAGAAGAGCATAGAACACTTTACTTATGCCCCTGGGGAAATTCGGGTGTCAGCAGCAAAAAGCAGTGCAAGTCAAGAAAGGGATAAGAAATACAATGGAGATAAAAAAAACATGAAAGATCAAATAAAAATAACATACATGTTACATGCATGTTATGTTATCTATCCAGAGTTAACATACAGTAGAGCAGCACTATGCTAACGAGGAGTAGTGAGCCCAATGCATATAGCGATAGCATTAGTTATAGTACATTTGAATGCTCTGGCTAAATAACACTAAGTAGCTAAAAATGGCTGTGAGGACATTTCAGAACCAAAATCACAAGTTTACTTCAGAGTTTGGAAGATTTTCTCTGGGTCAGGCCTTCTCCAGGGCCTATACACGTTGGATGGCTGAGATCATGGATGAGTGCGGAGAAAAATAAGTCAAAGTTCGAAATTTCATACAGATGGGAACTTTGTCCAAGTGCACCCCACAGGGTACACCGGGGAAATACAAAGGGTTTGTGGCATTAGCAGACATCTGAAGTCGATTCCTGGGCATGATATTTGTTTTCCTGTTGGAATGATACTATTTTATTTACATAAGTGAGGTTTAATATATATATATTAAGCATTAAGGGGGTACTAGTACTATATAGAAAGAGTTTGAGCATTGTAGTGTGACTATGCCCCCCAGTCACATGTCTTGTTCCGCATACAATATTGAGCAGTTTATAGTCCGAGGCTATCCAGGCGCATTCAGTTTTACAATATTATTGTGCAGGGGCAAGATGACTATAGCAGATAAGATAGGTACTTCTGCCAGTTGTTTTCCACTCTCATGACGATCCCCTTTGTATTAGATAATCAGTATATGAAAGTAAATAATCAATATCTAAGAGTAGGAATGGATTTCTTGGATGTCTCTAAAACCTAAGTCCCTGGCTTACTTTAGCACTTACTAGTGTGTACGAACACCATATTGTCTTCATCTCTACACACAGATGAGTAACAAAGAAATGTGGTCTGGCCTTTACAAAGTGGAAAATAACAAGATCAGTAACCCGAAAGGATAGCGCAACCTTCCTCATACCTTGTACATACAGCAAAACCTTTTCCTTCTTGTGCTGGGTAACCTTGTGAGCATAGATTATACTGTATGAGGAAAATTATGATTCATTGTTACATAAATGAGAGTTCATAAAAAATAAATTTAAAGAGTTAAAGATCAATTGAGGATATCTTCTTCAAGAGATTCAATGTTTTATTTTTTATAACTTACTTACAACTTACAACTGATAACTGAATTGAGTGATTGAGGTAAACTATGAAAAACGGCCTTTACGTAGTAGTCCATGAAATCTACAATGTAATATGAAATACGATGGAATATGAACTTAACTCGCATTCAATTTATTTTAAAGTCATGGGACTTACACTTGAGTGTAATTTATTGGTACTCCAACACACCTCTAAAGTAAATGTGCCCTGTCATCTGCTATCCCTGCCATCCAGTTTTGTGTTGAATTGGAGTTTGAATTTTCAAAGCCTTTCCATGCCCATTGTTTTCGGCCCAGAGAAAACTAGGAAGAATTTACTTATTATAAATTCAAACACCCAACGCTGGGTGTTTGTATTTATTTATCCACAAACCTAATCTAAGGGTGCAGCCGTGTGAGGGTAGCGGGGCACGGGGGGGGGGGATCCTTAATTAACGTGAGCAGTGCTCTCCTCTAACATTAATCTCCTCTGTAGTTTTTGGATATGACCTCGAGGCAACGTTAAGGGATGAGCTAAACAGGGCCGGGCATCCCAGAGCCATTCTTGGCACTAAGCTTGTCTTCCGTGAGAAATATTCATAGTCAGCACCAAAACAGATCATGCCGGGGACTACGATTCATCACTAAAGTTGTGGCTACAGCCGTGGGGCTGAGCCACATACAATACAGTCCCGCTGGCCCATAGAGAGACATGCCACACCGCACCACAGCCAGGCAAAGAATAACATCCCCAGGGTTAGAGTTAGGGTTAGCCGCGTGGGTGTTGACGTTCCCAATACGGTTTGAGGACCGCCTTCGGGGTCCCATTCTACGGTGCGAAAAACGCAAATTACTGTCGCCTCATCCGTCCGCCGGATAAAGTCTCAAAATGATCCGCGCAAAAGTGAGCGGTGACGTTGAACACATTTTCGAAGTTAAGTCCACATGTTTTTGCATGAAATGACATGATGAGAACTACAAAATAAACTGTGCATATTTAGCTAACGTCACGTAATCCAATTCATAGAAATGACATAAATGCGGAAATAATACAGCACTCTCTCTCTGTTGACGGAACTCTACCCAATTACCATGACTAACTAGACGCACAATACTAATCTCAAAATATAATCAACTCAAATATTTATGATGGATTATTTATCCTACTGAATAAGTTCAATTGCAACAAAACAGCTGAGCAGTATAACATTTGTCTCACACACCCGGCACCCCAGCATCCCAAATCTCTTAAAAGTTAGAGCTGCGCTACCACTTCCAGTTCTAGGCATCTTAGCCCAAACGGCAATTATTTTGCCAGATGAGCAATTTGCATGATGTCACGATTTATTTGGTGTGAATGCCTGATTGTTTCAGATTAAGTCACCGGAAGGTCACCCTAAACGTAAGGGGTTTAATGTAAAACGTCTTCAAATTTGGACACTAAAATGCCCGAGCATGACTGGTGGGTTTAGCGAGTTTAGTTTATGTGCGTCCTCCAGAAAGATAAAAACACAAAATACGAGGTCAGACAGGATAGAGTACAGAGACAGGACTTGATACAATTATACATTGCTCAATGGCATCAGGGCAGTGAAGTTGTAGGGGAGTAGATGAGAATAGGGAAATCAGTTGCTAGTGGCGTCCATGTTATAAAGATTTAAGAATATTATACAGTATGTCTACAATGCTAATCTAAAGAGAAGTATTAGCCAAAACTGCTGAGTCGGATCAAGATCATGAGAGGTTACCTTCGAGGGGATAATGAGATGACTAAGCGGAAATTGGATTTGAGGAAGACTGGAATTGAAACTTTTCCCACAGAACTCTTTTTCAAAGCTCAAAATGCCCTGTGCTCCCATCAAAGACTCTCTCTCTGTCTCTCTCTGTCTTTCTCTCTCTTACATACATTTCACCTCACTGTTTTTGAAGGAAGCCCGTGTAGACAAATCGACTGATTCATGCGTTGCCAAACTGAAAGCATGGATGGATAACATTCAGCAGGGGCCTCGGCCGACAGTTTGGGGATGAGGGTATTATTTGATTTTTAAAACACCAGCTAGAAATGAGTCACAGCATCAGCCTCAGGAGAGAATAAAGGACTGACCCTTACATGATTGTACCATTGAAGTGCTCTGTATTAGCCCCAGCATCGGAAACAGTTGTACCCTAGGGCTTAGGCCTTTTTTTATTTCGCCTTAAATGACATACCCTAAATGATTGGGTAATATCTCCACAATTAAAACGCATGCATGATTCCGACTTCCCTGGATAAGGGAGAAGTTATACAGGAATATGGAATCAGTGTCAGTTAATGCATACATATTACCATTCCAGAGTAAAGAATGCTTCTGTCAACTAAGCCATATTTTTCCATACTGTAGCTTAACAAATAATAACAAATGCAACTCAACTAGACTGACTACTAAAAGGAACAATTTAGATGTATCTTGTTTTGTAGGTATATGTGTTTTTATTTAGCGCAATTCTCTGTTAACTAAAAGATAGTGGTCAGCCATTTGATTGATAGTGACACTATACCTGGCACGTCTATTTCTATCTCTGTTGCTAGCGTTGCATCAAGCTGAGGCTTCAGCCTTGGGCCAAAACTTTGTTTCCCTTGGAAAAGGTCATTGTTGCATTTCGGCAAGTTCCCATTTGGACCTCAGCTGCTTACATACCTTAGCATCATAAATCACCTGGACCAGAGCCAGGGCTGCCAATCTTGAAAGGCGTGTAAGCAAGCAGTTAACACTCTGAAGGGTCCTGATCGGTTTTTGGGGGTCAACTTTGGTGGTTATTCTCTCGTTTCTCACTCTTAAAAAGTCTGAACTAGCGGAACTACCATCTCACAGGTACTTTTGGCCTCACAGGTACTTTGGCCCCCCATCTCTGTTCCTTAATTAAGCCACAAACTACTCGATGAAAGTGACCAATAGTATGTACACGAGTGTGTTACAAAAGGCGCGAATGAAACTACGTCATCAGCATTTACAATTGGTGAGAAATCAGGTAATAATCTATCAATGACAGAATTCATACGGGCAGTTAACCGATTTTACGTATTAACAGAGACAATACAATTTTGATTTGATCTCTTATGCACTGGACTTTCATCCAAAGATAGCTGGAGTCTGATGGTCATTCTGCAAGCTTCCACCTCTGTGCCCGAGGACAGTGGCAGTTTGCGGTAGTTAAAAGTGGGACAGTCTAAAATACCGATATAGCTTTTTTTGGGAAAATAATTGTAATCATTTTCTTCTGTAAAGAAAAAAATGAAATTTCTTCCAAGTCCAGGAAGTTCCTGAGGGGCACATCACTGAAATCTTAGAGGGGTCCCCGATGAATAGATGTTTTTTAAGTGAAGCATCTCTCTATAGACACACACACACACACACACACACACACACACACACGCACACACACACACACACACATGCGCACGCACACACACGCACACACACACATTAGTTTGTGTGTGTGTGTGGCCTGGATGCTAACAGAGATGAACTCACCGCTTGGAGAGACAGGCGTACATAGAGTTGATTCAAGATGTCACACAACAACCACAAAAACATACACTCACACACAAAGAGATACACGCACCAAAAGCACACACACAACACACACACACACACACACAGCAAAGTTAACCTTATTATATAGGGACCTCTCTTCCTGTGTCCTTTACAATAAACGTAAGTGACCCATAAGTCTCCATATCAGTCCATATTATCTCCCCGCCACTCACATACACACACAAACATACACCTACGCACACACATCTCCCAGGGACAGAGGAACTCAACCACACACATCCTTCCTTAAGGACACGCACCTAGTTGAAATACTTAAATCACCAGCCTTCTCATTTAATCTTCTTCAAACTCATCTCCTTCACACACACACACACACACACACACACACACACACACACACACACACACACACACACACACACACACACACACACACACACACACACACACACACACACAGCCCTCTGGTTTTTCTATATGCACTCTCTTTCTCTTTGCATCACACTATTATAAATAAACCTCTGGTCATCCAGTTGATGCTAAACAAGGGAATGCTTCTGAAGTGAGGCAAATTTGTTTTATACAGTAGATGCAGGAGTTTGTGTCTGTAGCTTGATGCAAATGCTAAGCTATGGACCTCAAGGCCCATCATAGAAAGTCAAAAAAGCAAACCAGACGGTTTCCTTCTCCAGCGTTTTTTTAGGGAGTCTCTGATCGGCTGAAGCTGATCTAAGATTGCAACCATCCCACCTGCCGAAGCTACTCCCTCTTGGCCTAAACGGGCCAAACATATTTCACAAATCAGACTGTTTTGAAAAGTCCGATGGGGAGTGGCACTGAAATGTGTGTAAACGGGGCGTTTCTAACCCCCGGGCCACACCACAAGCGACACGTCAGTGTCACGAAAGCAGAACGGCAATGCTGCAGATATGCTGCCATGTTAATCAATGTGGAAGGTCACACCAAGCAGAAGCATCAGCGTCGTGAAAGCGCTGTGAAAGTGACATGATGCGAGGCTCCTAAACTCCTCGTGTTTTTTAAGGACTCGGCTCTATTTTTCTGAGCACAATGTGTAAACTGGAACGTAGATTCACGTAGAGGTCCATTCAAAAAATGTAAGATGTATACACACACATATACACACACACACACACACACACACACACACACACACACACACACACACACACACACACACACACACACACACACACACACACACACACATACGCTCACCGGCAACTTTATAAGGTACACCTGTTCAATGTCTTGTTAACACAAGTAGCTAATAAGCCAATCACATGGCAGCAACTCATTGTATTTAGGCATGTAGACATGGTTTAGGATGACTTGCTGAAGTTCAAACCCAGCATCAGAATGGGGAAGAAAGGGGATTTAAGTGACTTTGAACGTGGCATGGTTGTTGGTGCCAGACGGGCTGGTCTGAGTATTTCAGAAACTGCTGACCTACTGAGATTTTCACGCACAATCATCTCTAGGGTTTACAGAGAATGGTCCGAAAAAGAGAAAATATCCAGTGAGCGACAGTTGTGTGGACGAAAATGCCTTGTTGATGTCAAAGGTCAGAGGAGGATGGGCAGACTGGTTCGAGACGATAGAAAGGCAACAGTAACTCAAGTAACCACTCGTTACAACCAAGGTATGTAGATACCATCTCTGAACGCACAACGCGTCGAACCCTGAAGCGGATGGGCTACTGCACCAGAAGACCACACCAGGTGTCGCTCCTGTCAGCTAAGAACAGGAAACTGAGGCTACAATTGGCACAGGCTCACCATAAATGGACAATAGAAGATTGGAAAAACGTTGCCTGGTCTGATGAGTCTCGATTTCAGCTGCGACATTCAGATGGTAGAGTCAGAATTTGGTGTAAACAACATGAAGGCATGAATCCATCCTGCCTTGTATCAAAGGTTCAGGCTGGTGGTGGTGGTGTAATGGTGTGGGAGATATTTTCTTTCTTGTCCCTATGAGCTAATCCCATGGGACACCTTCTTTCTGCAAGACTCGCACCATCTTCTCCCAGCTCTCAACCTCAGGAGCAAAGCTGTACCCAAACCTGGGATGTAAACAGTCCCAGTTCCTTTCCTGCTGCCAATGTGCTAAAGGCTTATGAATCCAGCTTGGGTTCTGTTGACCAGGTCGATGGCACTTCAGGGGGCCGGACTAGCGTGACCCATGGGCATTCAGCACTGCCTGGCCATCCCGGCCCTGTTGCGCCCTCTGAACTTCATGACCCTGACGCCAATGGGGACCTGTGGTCTTTCGATTACATGTCAGGGCTCTACCTGGTCAACCAGCCAGGCCAAGGATATCCAGGTCATTATACTCCGGCAAGGGAAGACTTACACATTGCTAGTGGTGTAGCTGCGTTGGAAGCACAACCTGGAGTGGGAATTGTTCACCCTGGATTTGCTCGAAGCATCTCTGGTGCTAATCAGCGTCTGCAATCGAATGAAGATGAAGGCATTCTGTTCCAGCCAAGTCATGGGAAGTCTCTACTGTTTCAACCTGTACACTCAACCCAAGAGGCGGTGCAAGAACCCCAAAGGGTCAGTGAGCCATTCCCTCCTCAACCACACATCTATGTCGTACAGTATGTCTCGGGCTACAAACGAGGCAGCATCGCCTCTTCCAAAAGCAGTTACACTGAAGACATTCCTCAGTGCCCCTTTAGCTCAAAGGCTGATCCACATGCTAGTCAGCCATCTTCTGGCTCTAAAGGAGCCAAGAATACCCAAATCTAACTGTCGAACAATGTCAATTGACTAATAACGTCCTTGCTAAAGTTTGCTTTCTCATCTAGGAAAATGTGGTTTCGTGATCCAAATGATCTGCATTTAAAGCCCTCTTGACAATAAAAGTTTTTGCAAGGACCTTATTCCAACTTGGTTGTGTGCTCTTCTTGATTTAGCAACTAGTTTGTTGCACTCAGTCACTTGGCATCACTCGCTCTTATTTGTAAATTTTCATGGCTTACTAGTGTCAAGCTAAATTTGGGTGCGTTCACATTGGGTTGCTCTATCAGAACATAACCAAATTGCCAGGTGGCCGCATGTCTGCCTAATGAGCGTCAAACTAATTGTAAAGACCACTGTGCATGTAACTGGTTAAGGTTCAAAGTAATTTTTATGAACAGGCTTCTCATTTATCCTGGCAATGCAGTGGTCTCTACTCAAACCGGTTATTTTGTTCTTCACTTTTCGACCTGTGACTGATGGGTTGACTTTTCCAGTGAACAAATTGAACCATGTTGGTGTCAGGATAACTGCAACCCTAGGTGTATTTCAAGCACAGCTCATAGGAAGAGGTTATTTTTCCTTCCCTTTTCACTAGGCACATTTACTCAAGCATATCACACACACAGATGGTAGAGTCAGAATTTGGTGTAAACAACATGAAAGCATGAATCCATCCTGCCTTGTATCAAAGGTTCAGGCTGGTGGTGGTGGTGTAATGGTGTGGGAGATATTTTCTTGGCACACTTTGGGCCCCTTAGTACCAGTTGAGCATGGTTTAAACACCACAGCATACCTGAATATTGTTGCTGACCATGTCCATCCCTTTATGAGCACAGTGGACCCATCTTCTGATGGCTACTTCCAGCAGGATAATGCACCTTGTCACAAAGCTCAAATCCTCTCAAACTGGTTTCTTGAACATGACAATGAGTTCACTGTACTCCAATGGCCTCCACAGTCACCAGATCTTATTCCAATAGAGCACTTTTGGGATGTGGTGGAACGGGAGATTGGCATCATGGCAAGCAACTGCGTGATGCTGTCATGTCAATATGGACCAAAATCTCTAGTAAGGTGTACACCCACTTTATTATATATATATATATATATATATATTTTTAAACCTCACTTATGTAAATAAAATAGTATAATTCCAACAGGAAAACAAATATCATGCCCAGGAATCGACTTCAGATTTGACTTCATACTTGGGAAGTAGTTTCTAAACTGTATTGGTCTGGTATACCGTACCTGTCTGGAACACGGAGGACAGTGGAAGTGGGACGGTCTCCTTGTTGCTTGGAGTCAATATGTGTGGGTTCTTGTCAAACTGATTTGCCAAGAAATAGATTTTTGTAGTAGAGAAATCTGTCAATTTATTTATAAGGCATTATTAAGCTATTAATATGTTTTATCAAATGTGCAAGAATATATCCATTGTATGTTATTTTTCATTTAATAATCGAACCACAAATAACTGCTAAAACATAATCAGAAAACACTTTATTACAGAAACAGCTCAATAAATACACATACTGTATATAGATTGTGGAAATCTCCTGCATCCTCCTCTGGTTAATGGTATCAACCCATTGCCGTCCCTGGTTCTCCCTCCCACCCAGGGAGACGAACCGACACTGCCTTCCTCCTATTAATAGGTGCAATGTATTTATAGATTATTGCTCATTCCACTGATAAAACGTGTTGTATTTAAGCCAGAAGCTGATGTGTGAAATATAAACAATAAATGCTAAACTCACAAACGAATCCAACTACGTTAATAAACAAACAGACTCCAAATCGCACACCGTCAGCGTCACGTCAGCAACACGAAAGCGTTGCGTCATTTGACGATTCGTCAACTTCATCCGGGTCCATCTTCCGGAGTATCCCATCCGGAGTATCCCCTATGCACGATTGTGCTCTGATCGCGCAATTTTTGATTGGGTGGGCAAGACGAATGTTTCGCCAACTGTGGCATCACCCCCTCTGGCGGTGTCACCATCAGAGGGGGTGACACCCCCCTAGTGGTGCCACTGCTTGCTGCTGCATATGTTGTTTGTTGTCTTTCACTCATTTTCCACTGTTGTCCCCCCCTCGCCAATTTAGCGGACAGCGCATCGCGCAGCTACTACAAGAGCTACCCGCTGATGGACTTCGCCCAGTACCAACCCGTGGCGGTGCAGCCCCCACCCACCTTGCAGCCCCCCACGCTGCTGCACCACAAGGAGAAGTCCTACCTCCACCAGGCCCCGCCGTCGCACCACGACCTCCACGCGCCACTCTCCATCGCCATCCCCCCGAGTCACCTGGAGCACTCGCGCCTGCCCAAGACCACCACGCACCCGCTGCTCTCCGCCTCGGCCTTCAAGGCCTGGGAGCCCGGCAGCCGCCACGTCCAGCGGCAGACCTCCGCACCGGGGCACCCCTCGGCCTCCCTGCATCCCTCCTTGTCCACCTCAGCCTCCTCCTCTGGCCGCCGGCATGGCTACTCCACTCGGAGGCGGCAGAGTGTGGAGAATATGCCGGATCTCTTCAACCAACCCTACGCGGGGGCCTATGGTGGCCCGGGCGGCCCTGGCGGAGGTGGGGTGGTGATGGTGGGGAGCCATCCACCCCACCCTCCGTACTACCAGCACACCAGGCACAAGAGCTACTCCACCCACAGTAAGACTGAGGTGACCGTGTGAAATGTCCAACCCCCCCCGACACAACCCCGAGCCCCCCCAGGACACTAATGGACACCCCGAAAACTGGGCGAGGAGAACAGTCACAAAACAAAAGCCCCCCAAAAAAGGCTTATGAAGTCTCTGGGTTTCAACGGCCTTTAAAGAGTTGATGGAAGGAAAATCAATGGAGGGCATTATCAGTTTGATATCTTTTTGCGAATAATGCACTCAATTAAAATTATTTATATATTTTTTGAGTTTACGATAGGGCGATGGTAAAATTTACCGGGCGGTGAGAACACTGCTCTGGGTGGCACAGGAGCTTATGACAATCGCCGGAAGTTACTTCTATTCTGCAAAATAGAATCCTCCAAAAATTTGAAAATCAAATTAACGTGGTGTGCAGAGCAATAAATAATTGCTAGAGGTGTGGTTTGATGCATAAAAAACAAACATAGCACAAGCCCAGTGCAGACGTTACTTTTCACAAGATTTTATATTGTATCTAAACATTTTCTCTCTTCTACCTGAAAACTAAAGGGAAAAGCCAGCTACAGCTAGTGGAAAACTAGCTCTGGGATACCTTTGAGCAACTGTACAACTGTAGTTTAGTAAAATAATTCCATTCCTGTAAATTCTGAGATAATTCTTTCCTTTAGAAATTCATTTGTTACAGGGTTATTTTTTTCACGTCAGTCAATGTCTTATTGATGTCACTTTCCAAGATGCTAAGGCTAAATTTGAATTACAACACCAAGTCATAGACTTATTTAACTGTATTAAAGGCTTTGGACTGTATAGTGTAAGATGTTTTTTCAACCTTCCCCAGGACTGCAGTCTCTCTCTCTCTCTCTCTCTCTCTCTCTCGCTCTCTCTCTCGCTGCAGCTGTTTGCTCCCACCTCTCCTCTTTTCCTTCTTCCCTTCAACTCCATGCTCCAACTCTTGTTTGTTTTCGGGTTGCCGTCGGGGGCCGGCACACAGGGACGGCACCCCTAGGGGCCACATTAACTCGATGGCAGGGGGGGATGGGCAATGACACCGCCATGTCGGCTCAAATCAGTTTCCATCCCAAGCAGAGAGAGAGGGGGGGGGGGGGGGAGGCAAATTGAAATAGAGAGAGAGCTGAGGGCTACAATTCTTTAGAAAGGAGAGAGGTATACGCATGAGAGTTAGGTACAGAGAGAAAGAAAGGGATGACGGGAGGAGAAGGAAAAAAGAGAAGCACAAGAGACACAGGGGGCAGCGCGTTTTTTTTTTCCTTCCCCTGCAGCTCAAGGGAGTCATGGAGGATCTGCGTCTCGTCGCTGAGTTCAATCTACCGCACCGTGCCCGGACCGACCCCCCTTTCCCGCCACAAAAAACCTTGTCTCCCCGAGGCGTAATTGGAGGTAAATCCACTGGGGCAATTGCGGGCCCCTGAAGCTCGGGCGAAGAATTTCACAACTCTCTTTTGATGGCCACGACAGCAAAGGTTGCCGCGCCGAAGCTGTTGTTGAATAATGCATTCGCTCAGTGATTTCCCCTCCCTTTTTTTGTTTGGATAATTTCTCTTATTTTTATACTGTATACTCACTACTACTTGTAGCTCCTAACTCCTTGCGTACACCTTCAGTGAGCCTCTTTTTAGAGTAGCCTAATGAGGGGTCCCGATTATCCTGTCGGGGATTATTTTCAAACCGGTCTCACGCTTTTTCGTGCTCATAGTCACAGGGGGGGCACAACAAAGTAAAAAACAATCTGATTTTATTCCATATATATTATGAATGGTCTTGGAATCCACTTGGCACCCCACTGCAGTGGCAGGATTGGTTTTTTTTTTTACTTTGCCGTTTGTAGAACAAAACCAAACCAAAGGTCTCAGCTTGTAGGTTAACATATGTTATGACATGTTATATGTTATGTATGACATTTTAGTGCACCCTTAACTGAGGTACAGACCTATGAACCCTGACCAGAGATCACCTTTGAAGCAGTATCTCAGTAATTAAAATAGCTACCAAAATAATGTCAACATTTAAAATGGCCTAACATATAATTCGGGGCTTTGCAAATAACATAAGTAAATTCTGACAACGCAGGTATATTCACTGACCAAATTAACCCCAACCCCTAAGAAACACATGCATGTCAATTTTCACCCATAAATTTGTTTCATTTTTAGGTTTTTAATAATACAACTACATTACACATGAGCCATTGCATCAAGCTGCATTACAAAATGGTATGGAATTGTAGTTTGTGTCATTTTTAGAGTCAAGGTTTAGTGTGAGGGTTTCAAACGTTTATAAATAATTGCGTAAATATTACACAATGTTTATAATAATAAGTTTTTGCTCCTGTAGAAGACACAAAATTGGCTGATATCAACTTTGTTTTAAGAAAAACATATTTCATTCGCGATGTCATCGAGACTACACTACCCACAATCCTAAGTGTAACAGCGATGTCTCTGATTGGTGGAGCTTGCTGTTACCATGGGAATGCTTACCGCACTGGCTGATGTGTACATCAGGTACACAGCCAGGCAGATTATTATATCCAGTTACCCCCCCCCCCCGACCCTCCCTGCGGTGGGTACTTAAGTTTAGTTTTAGTTTTAGTGTATGCATCTGTATCTCCCCTCCTTCCACATGCCCCCACCCCCTCTAAAGTCAAAAAGAAAATCTCCCCATTCAATTGAATTGGTTTTAATTTCGTTATGTGCAGCACGAAAAAAGTCGGACTATCGTGCTCCAAGACACAATTCAATAGATTTGTGACTATGAGCACAAAAAAATATGAGACCATGTTGTTATTTTGCAATAACAACAGGCTGGCTGTACATTATCCGGCTTATCACACGGCTTATATATGTACATTATTTTATTACTAGTATGCCTAGTTTAAGAGCTTCCGCTAGGATAAATAGTCCGCAGCAACGTAGCTAACTATTCTGAGCACTATCTACTGCTGGTCAACTGTTAAACTGGGCACAGGAGAAGCAGTTGCCCCGTGACAACGGTAATTATTAACAGGCGGCAGCCATTATTCACAAACAACTGACTGCTGATCGCCGCTATCAACCAATAACTAACTACCTATCAGTCGGTAGCGCCTTCACAACCAGCACTGTAATGCATGTATACACAAACAATGATAGAAACAGGTTCTCTCACTCCCTCTTTCTTCCCTGCATCGCTCAGTGTTCAACTCACACACACACAGGCACACATTCTCAAATAAGCTGCTGCCGTCTGACAATTAATAATCCCTTTGCAATCACGACCCTCGGCAGGAATCAATTGCCAACGGCCTTTCAAATGTCAAACTGGATCCCAGATGTCCCGTTTGGCCAAAAATAAAAATGCCGAAAGTTGAACACTTTATCGATGGCTCAGGTCAACTGGGTACAAGCTTGACCTTCCTGGTGGCCCTCTCACAAGGAAGTGAGAGTCGGACGTGTATCGGTTGCGACGGTTCATCCCCCTTTCCATCAGATCCAATGAGATTCAATCCCACGATTCTTCTCTTCTCAATAGTTAACATGGAAGATCTGAATCTACCACTTGCACAGATTCCCTTTAGTATTCACAATGCTCGCCGATGACATTTTATCAAACAAACACCCAAAATAGATGCAATGGCGGTGGTAAAACATACTAAAAATAAAACTCATAATTTCGTACTATTAATCACAAGATTCAAGTTTGGCATAAGCATTATGACATGGCATAAGTCAAAGAAACGAAGAAGAGTTCACTTTTCATTTGTCCCATTTGAAATAAATGAACGACATCTAGTTTTGTTTTTTTCCCGTCTTTTATTTTCCTGAACTCTTAAAGCAGCACTATCTAGCTTTTGGTATTTGTTATTTGGGATTTGGCGCCCCCACAGTTTCTGTGTGCAGTTGCACTTTTACGCCACTGTCGTAAAACTATCCGGTATCCGAAAATAATTTATTTTACTGAACAAATTTGAACCTTAACGGTCGCGTTGAATAACAGTCTATGTTACAAACGCAAATGTAATCCTGTGTCCATTTATTCATTTATTAATATGTTTGGTGTAAATATGGGACTGCCTTTCCTGAGATTTACAACATATTTGGTTTTGCACAAGGGCTTTAGAAGGGGAGTAATTTGCATTTTAAGTCTAAAAGCATTTATAATTTATTTGTTTGCTATGGTTGATTTTTTTTTTTTATGTTACTCAATGTGGAATGTTTTAATGGCTAGAATTTAGGATAGAGAGAGAGAGAGAGAGAGAGAGAGAGAGAGAGAGAGAGAGAGAGAGAGAGAGAGATTTGTAAAATTGTGCAATTGTCTACTGTGCAATAGAGGATATTAGGGTTATACTGTTTGTCCAGCATTCTCAGTGAGTTTATACATTATTGACTTACTACAATATGTGTTTGAAACCGCCAAGATGTAGTAAAAAAAAAAGCGCGATTTTGACTGTCTTGGGGAAATCTTTTTGACCAGCAGCTTAAAACATTTTAATGATGTTTTTGTTTCGCCCGCAGTCAAGGTAACATACTGTACTGCTTCCATGCACGTGCAGACAGGAAAAAGGAATGGAATGGAATTTGAATACTGTTGTGGAGGCACACACGCACGATGCACTGTTTTTGTTTCACCCATAGAAGCTTTGCACTAACAGAAAGTGTCGGTTTTCGCTGGTAGGAACCGCTGAAGGATGTTGCCTTAGACGTGAAAGCAATATCTGCTGTACAGGGTTCTGCAAAACAAACATTCAAGTGAGGTGTGGAATACAATATAAAGCGCTGTGTCAAATGTACAAGTTCCTAACTACAAATTGAATAGAAGCCAAGACGTTGTTTATGTTTGGTGTCCTATTGTGTATATGAAGCAAAAAGTACGTCAAAAAAACTAACAAAAAAAGGTTATTTATACCCTGAAATGTTCTTTATCGAAGATTGTTTGTAACGGAGGCTTTTCAAGATTAAATATTAAAGATTATGAGAAACTGGTGTCAGGATTTCTGATTGGATTTGATCTCATGGGGACATCATACTGTGCACAGTGAATGTGTCCCTTCACTGATGCCAGAATTTGCGGACGATTCGTTGGATCGAACCGCTCTTTCGAATGACTCAGGAATCAGGGGTCAGAGGTCATTTGTGTGTTTCATTTACGACCCGGTTAATGCAAACGGTAAGCAGAGCAAGAGAATGAGCGAATCTTAATAGCCGTAAACCGGAGCCCAATGTGTTCGGCAAGATTCACATTGAATGTGGCTGATTCACACTTTCACATTCAACCAAAATAAACCACCTATATACTGTATGTATGAAACGACTCGTTTTACTGATCAACTCGCCAAGAGCCGAATCCGAAAAAAAAGAGTCGAACCTCTCATCCCCAATTGGCTGCTTTTCAAATCAAAGGCAAAAAGAAATTGCGCAGCGCTCATTGACAACATCAAGAACTTTTCTTATTAATTGAATACATTTTCTGGCAAAAAAAAAAAAAAAAAAGATCGTTTATCAAAACATGTGCGTTAGGATTATTTAAGGCTCGGAACAAGATACTGTGAGTAGTCGCGAGTGGGTCTCCACCGCCATCTGGTGGATATTTCTGTATTACATAATAAACGCAATACCTATTAAAGCAAGCAAATGGGTATCTCATTATAATTCTATATAATCATAATTTGTATTGTTGTGCTTCTTTTTTGTATGTGTTGTTGAACACATCGCCTTATTTGAAACACGACACTAATCTGTCGTCTGTTTACATTTACTTTAAATAACTTGACTTTTGACCAGAAACCAAGGAAATCAAAGTTAATAACAATGCAAACATTTGATTTTATAAAGCTGATCATCTAAACAACACCTAAAGTGTTAAATCTTACAGAAGAGAGTAGGCCTATAATTAAATAGAGAACCATAACCATTGGAGTCATGTTCGGAGTAAGGAGTTGGAATAAAATTAATTGACCAAATAAATTGGTTTTGATGTGGTTCTGGTAAATCAGCAGTGTATTGCCACACTGACTGAAAGTAGTCTAATGCAAGCAAAGAATTTGAAGATTTATTCAGTATAAAATGACAATTTTCATTCCAGATCACCCTGATCAATATCAATCAGAATCTATTTGGCAAGACTTCAATATCTCGGTCCATTTATTTCATCTGCTGCTATGATACATTTCAATCCATTAACAGGCTGTAAAACACAGGATAATGTGATTTCACTGTGTATACAGTATATACTAATATTAATCAATATTATTTTTACTACTGTAGCAATACATCAATTAAGATTAACTATATTTTTCTTTCAAATTCACTAAACTCTGTCTTGAGTCCACATTAAGATCACCATTGATTAGTACTCAGGATTATTTTACTAAAATCACCACAGAACCAACATTTGAGTTCATTTTTGGGTATATAATTGTTGAGCCCAATCATTTTTGTCACGGGGATATATTATGTAATCCACGCACTTATTTTAACTGAAAAAAAAAAAAAGACGGCTCAGTCGTCCAGAACAAAGGTTGTTTTAATCCAATAACTAGACTTAAATAACAGTTATTATATTCTACCCTGGTAATTACAATACAAATAATACATATGGACAACAACCATGACATCTGAGGGGGAATGTTGAGACGATTAACTCATAACAAACACCAAGTATGTTCTAAAACGGAACAGAAACCGTCGCTTCAAAAGGCAGAACCGATGGCCACAAACATCAAACACAAAAGTGCAGGAAAGTGAACGACTGTTTGACACTTCAACGGACAGGTGGCAGAGCTGCTTTCGACGACATTCTGTGCTATCCCGACATCGTTTATATCACTTGGGAATGCGGTTGTTTTTTTGTTTGTTTGTTTGTTCGTTTTTTAAGCGGGGAATTCGGAGAACCCGGAGCTTGTTGAGGTCGGTAGTGGCCGTTCCTGAGCGTGTGTAGGATGTTTCCACCAAGGACACCGTGTAACCGAGACTCCAGCTTCGGCTGCGGAGTGTGAGTGATACAGAAAGACGACACGAAATAACACGACTGTGTGGATGAGGTTTAAAGAGTTATGGTGATAAAACACTACTGCACAAGAACCCACTCTAGTCTCTCATCCCCTCCTCCCACCCCCCTGTGCAACGGTGAGCTGGAAAGCTCTGGGCCCCCAGTATAGCCCCACCCTCCCACCCCCAAAAAATTATTTTAAAATCCTGATATTATACATTCAGATGATCCTCGGATTATGTTGGAAGGAATCAATTTTTAAAAGGATAGAAATAGGTGATAGTTGATAGAAAGGACATTAATAATTGAGTTCCATGTACATGACAATACTATGAAGAATCACAAACAATATGCATACCTTTCAGGGAGATTCATGTACTTCAGCGGGGGGAAACCTCTGATTAAATTAGAATAAATAGCATTGCTGTTAGCAAAACATCGGATCTAATTAGATTAGATTCAACTAATTGTCAGAGATGTTCGACAAAGTCCGAGGTACACAGGGAATTGGGATTTTTTTGTCGTTGGGATCGAAGTTACGGCTCAAACGGGTGGCTGTGTCACTACGTCTGATCTCTGATCTCTTGTTCTTGAAAAGCGGCCGCGGAGAAGCTGTCGAAGGCAAGGCTGAATTATGGTAATATACTGTTAAGGCCAGAGTATTGTTAAGGATCGGTCAGGCTCTGCTGGTAAAGAACTGGTTGAGGTTAAAAGAGGACCAGACTTTCAGAACGTTCAGCAACCAAAGCAAAAATTGAGGACAAACCCACGTTTCTTTCCTCCACCTTTCCGGGTCTGACTGAGGTTGGCGACTCAGGTTCAGAAAGTCAAAAACCTGTCATGTTTTTGCTCCAGCCACACACTGATCCAGCTGGTTTCACTCATTGGGCTGGACCTCTGGGTTGAGGTCTCATTAGCAGATCCATATGGATGTGCTAAAAATCCTGGAGTGGAATCTTGACTTTCTAAAGCGGGATTTTCCACCTCTGGAGTACTGACCTCCATTTCTGTGCGCGTTAGGTCACTGCATCCGACTGCCTCAGTTTGTTCAAGCCTGAAACTTGCAGATCCGAAAGCTCAAATTAGGATGTTCTTCGCAGACGTTGGTCTCTACCAATGTTCGTGTATGGGTTAGAAGATGGCATCACATTTACCAAAGGAGAATGTTGGGAAAACAAAGAAATAGCTTCAATGGTTTTAAAGAGGGGACATGCAAATCGTTCCATCTACAGCATGAGCTTCATCTGATAGTTGAGGTTTTGGAGGTGTGCGTGTAGGCTCCTCCACATGCTAGTTACCTCGAAGCCCGTTCTCCGTGTCCGGACGCAAGGACTTCTTTGTATATGTTCGTAGAAATATCATGTTACAAAGTACACAAAAATAAGTTCCCAACACCGATCCATTATCAGTTATCAGACTTGCAGAACACAAAAAAAAAACAGACTGACTTCACTTCAGAAAAGGCTGTTTCAAGGACTGTTGGTTAGAGTTAAAATGGCTGGTAGATTAAGATAAGACTGACCGAGCACAGCTCAAAAACATGTCGTCGTTTGGCTGGTGGCTTGTGTTTGTCCCCCCCCCCCCCCCCCCCCCCGGACCCTTAAAATTATGAATTTATTTATTAAAGAGCACATTCCTGTCTATCTCTGGCCGTTGAAGCTGCTGCCTCCAGGAGGTGAGATGCTGATGGAGTCCAGGATAGGACGGAGAGCCTGGCCGAACGGCCTGCCGACAAAACACAGTGGACAACAGGCGTTAAAACAGTTAGAGGACCTGTCCCAAGGCCTGGTGGACGATGGAAATAATACAGCAACAGAACATTGTGTATAGACAAAGAGTTACCGATATTGTTTCCATCACCATAGGAACCATGTTGAAATGAGACAAAACAGATGTGGGGGGAAAATATTGGCCATTACGAGGTCACTGATATCCATGTCCTAAAATAACCTATAACTATTGAGTACCAGAAGTGTACTAACAGCTGAGTCGGCTGCCTGCTGAAAAAGCCTAACAGCTGATCCCTTGCTGTCAAAACCACATGCTGCTCCTCTGCTTTTTTATTAGTGCATATATCACAATCCTGAACTCCACTGCAGGGTTCTTTTTCCATACTATGCTGTTACTTCTCCTGTAGCACCATGTTATTTTGTAATATTTTTCCTGTAAACTTTCTTTAGTTTTATCTATATCCCACTATAACACTGTCATAGCTGATTGTCATTGTTGCAGCACGTTCTGATCCGGGTTCAGCCACCGCTCATAATTGTACCGCTTTCTCCGGATGTAATAGACTGAATAAACTGAATTAAATGTGTGTGTTTACAAACAAAGAAAAAGGAAGAGAGATTCAACATACAGTGTATGAGTCCAGCTGCTGCTTCGAAGACCCGGATATCATGAATCCCTGAATTAAATTAAAGATTAAAGACTCACGTGGACAGCACCTCCGATGGTAAGTCGGTGATGTAGGCAGGGATCTTGCTGCCGGTGAGGAACTGAGCCACCTCGTTGCTAAAGGTGTTGCAGTTGTGCTCAAACAAGAGGTATCGCGCCGCTCTTCGTCGGAGGACAGGCAGGGAGAACAATGAAATACCACAAGGAAATCAACAAAGGCACAGAGTGGGATAAACAGGGGAGAAGAGTGGAAGGGTGAAGCAGGGCAGGAGGAAAGAGTAAGATAGTGGTGGAGAATCTTAAAAAAGCAGATAAGAGACAGACTTTCTCTTACAACGCTGTATTCATTGAGACTGATTGAATTCTTACATGATTCGGGTAGTAGGGTAGGGAAAGAAAGATTATATTGTATTGGTTGTATTGTATTAGTCATTTATTGTTCTACAGTACTATATCTGTTGTACTCTATCTTTATTGATACGGCTGTTGTTTTTTTAACTAATGCTATTCTTATCTAGCTAGTCTTAACACCGGTAAAACTGTAACATACAGATTCTTACCAACACACAGCCCTGGGAGGTCAGCTTAAAAGATAATGCAGGTTGACATCCCACTCACCTGTACGTAGACTCCCCAAGGGCAGCAAGATATTCCATGAAGATTTCCGCCGTCACTTCAGTTTGGCCTAAATCCACTATCGAGTTGGGCTCCCCCAGCTGGGTCCCACCCTAAAACGCACAAATTTACCTTAGTGTCCTCAATGACTTTGTCACCCCCTGGTAATTGTTAAACATTGGAAGACACAAGAGTATCTGCAGGCCTGTAAATGGTTCTCAAGAAAACAACTATATTCTTACAGGCGGGCAATTTGAGATCCCCTCCCCGCCATAGAAGAACTCTTCTCCATGGACCACAATGGCAGTGTGCCTAGGAAGATTCAAAGCCCCCTCTTAAAAGAAAATACAACCAAGCCGGTGGAGACCTTGACATAATTGGGGTGACTTTTGATCTTGTGTCATAAAGTAAAATTCCAAAGTTGCTGCACTCACCATATTCCATCAAGCTGTTTCCCTGTGTGAATAGAGCCATTGGTGTGGTCAGATTAAGGCTACTGAACACTTGAGTGTAAACTCCACTGCACACATTCTAATGAATGGATTAAATTACATTCCCAACAGAAAGGACATTGACATGCGTTTGTCATTGTATTGTGTTGTTATTGTTTCCTGGTCCATCAAGCACCTAGTTTGTTTATAAGGAAGACTTACCCAGCATCAGCGGACTTAACTGGCGAGCCATGCCCCTTGACAAGTCGTAAATGTACAGTTGAACTGGGAAAGATGGGCTGTCCTGATCCATGATTTCGGGCGTGTTCCTCAAAATGATACACTGGCAGCTGTAAAGAACTCTGATCTCTTATCTCCGATTAGCTAGCCCTAGCTAACACCAGTAAAGTTATACAGTGAGCTAATACATTTAGAACTGTAATAATGGAAAAGGTTATCGACTGTATTGGTAAAAGAGAAAGTAAAAATACAAGTGTTGGTTGAAGTCTCGTGTGTAAAACAGATACGGGCAAAGAGAGTAAGGTTTGGCACAAGCCGGCTGCTGACAGCTACTGCTGTGTCACTATGAGCCGGTTGTAAACAAACGTGAATGTCACGAAATGCCTTTACAGTAGAGAAAGCAGCCAATAGGAGAAGAGCAAGCAGTGAACGCAGCCAATAGAAGAAGGGCAAGCAGAGAGCAGCCAATAGGAGAAGAGGAAAGGAGCACGAGCCGTGAACCAGGAAGTGAAGCCTGCGTGGACGAGGGTCCAAAACAAAGCGAAAACGTTCGTTATGACGTCAGACCCAAAATTAACTTTGGGTGACTTGTTTTTTTTAGGTGGGTGTCTTCCATTTTTTTTGGGGGGGGGGGGGCGACTACAAATCACCTGAATAATAAGAGAATAATATTAAATAATGTAATTATATAAAGAGTAGTGTTTGACATGAAAGCAGCTTTAGAAAGCTGTCTTTTTATGGGACAAGACCACCCACCCCCGCAATTAAATATTTTTTTTAAAGGTGTTGATATACGTTTATGCTGTAACAATATCAGCTTATAGTAATAAAGAAATAAATATTTGTTCGGGATTTTTGTGTAGGTGCCTAAACCGGACACCGGAGGGTGGTGTCGGGAGGGGTGCGCGATTGTACTACTGCGCACGCGCAGTTCACAGCACTGTGTCGCGCGCCACGCCTGAGCATTGGAAGTACAAGTACAAGCGCATGTTTACGACTGCATGCAACTAACTGTAAGGTATGTCAAGTCTCATGCCATTAATGTGGTTACTGTTACCCTAACTGTTTAAATATAGTTTTGTTGAATGTATTATGATATGTGGCAAAGAGCCACCCAAGTAGCTGCTAATAAGTTAGCTAACTAACATAGCCCATCTACAATAGCTGATATGCTGTCAGTGAATTCCAGTATATGCAGTGGCGCCGTTACAATAACTTTATTAGTAGCTGTTCGTTGCAAACTTTTTTCTTTGTTTATTGCTAACTCACATTTCTTACTGCCAACACCCCCAACTGCTCAGCAGTGCCAGGGAGCAGCACCATGGCAGAGTGGAAATCCTTCTACCAGAACGATGAGGAGGAGGAAGAGGAGCGTGAGGAAGGAGAGGAGGCAGGAGGTGGTTGTTGGCTATTATACATCAAATATATCTCAAAACTCATCATTTTCTATGTGTGAACTACACTTTCTTCGTTTTTTTCTTCTTCAGGTATATTAGGGCAGATCAATATATCGATATAAATATCAATATTGTCTGGGATTTTGGTTATAGTGATATCTTCATTACAGTAAAGTAATGTAATTTTATGAACTTCATCAACACCTCTACCTTTGGTTATTATGGTTATTATATCCATGTTACTATTAATAGTTTCTCCTATATTTATTGTCTGAATATCCTATTACAGCAGGAATAGTCCACAAAGTATAGTCACATTGTTGTTATTGAGGTATTCGGTAAAAATTTGATTTTGTAAATATCAACCAGCCCTAAAATAAACAATGTACAATCATGTATTATATTGTACTGTATATGCTCTGCTTCTAATTAATCAACAAACTCGCTATTTTTTTTCTTCTTCCATATAGGAGACTACAAGGTCACAGGGAGAGACAGCTTGGTGTTTTTGGTTGACGCTTCCAAGGAGATGTTCATCAAAGGAGAGAACGGGGAGCCATCAAACTTTGACATGACCATGCAAGTAAGGCAGCCATTCCTCTCTGACCCAATTGTCTTGTCTGTATCAGTACTGCCCATCCCCGGTTTCCAATACCTGACTCTACCTCTTTAAAATGATGCCATTTTGCTCTACAGCTACAGTATATACTGCATTATGAAATCGTTTGTTTTACCTTCATTGACTTGGTTGATTTGGTATTGATTGGTCAATAAGCGAGGACCCGTGTTATTTCACCGTAAGGGGGCGTGGCTATTGCGAACGCTAGTGTAGTGAATACTGACAGACTGCGGGAACGAGACTGAGAACAGTGAAAAGATGATATGTATACAGTGTATATAGTGTTTTAAGTGTATACAGTATATAAAGGGTGATGCGCGATGAGATGCTTGACACTGAGACGCTGCACACGCAGCGTGCACACGGTACAGCGTACAATATAGATTGGTTGGAGAGCCGGTCGAAAATCCGAACGGTCCTTAAACAGGTAGGTCGTTAAGTGAGGAGTGCTTGTATTAGTATATCCCTAATTTATACCCCCCTGTATTATTTCGCTCCCCTGCAGTGTGTGCGCAGTGTGTATACCAGTAAGATCATCAGCAGCCACAGGGACCTGGTCGCCCTGGTGTTCTATGGGACAGTGCAGAGCAAGAATCTCCGGAACTCCTTCAAACACGTCTACGTGTACCACGACCTCGACGAACCCGGTAGGAAACCACCAGCAGGCAGGGGGGAAATCCGAGTTCAGAGAGTAAAATCCCGCTCCAGGATTTTGAATCAACCGTGGGGATTGGCCAAATGGTGTGAATGAATGGAGTACCGGTTCAGGGCTCGAGTGAAAACATAGCAGAACTTTTACTTTACAGACCTGGAATTATGC
Source organism: Zeus faber (assembly GCF_960531495.2). Lineage (NCBI taxonomy): Eukaryota > Metazoa > Chordata > Actinopteri > Zeiformes > Zeidae > Zeus > Zeus faber. Next base: position 4,755,526 of record NC_137207.1, read on the forward strand.
CACCTCTGACAGCAGGCACATATTTTCATTTTGGGATTTTTAAGTTTGACCTGTTGAATCCAGGTCCTGGATGCACGTTCTGACATCTATCTCATTGCTTAATCCTCAGGATTAAGCAATAAGATATTCGAACGACGATATTTTATCGAGTGTTGTGCTGTACTGTAGAGTTAATGTCAATGTGCAGAAGGGATTTATTGGTATGAAAACTATATATACATTCACACTGTTCTCTTAATCTTACTTGCACTCTTCCTGTTTTCTTCCTTCCCTCCCTCCCTCCCTCTGTCTTTCCTTTCACTTTTTGTGCATCTAGGCGCCAAGCGGGTACAGGACGTGGAAGCCTTGCGGGGATCGACAGGCGCCCAGTTGGCGGCGGAAACAATGGGCAGCGGCGAGACGTCTCTGGGTGACGCCTTGTGGTGCTGCTCCAACCTGTACAGCGACATTAAGCTGCGCCTCTCGCACAAGCGTCTCATGATCTTCACCTGCAAGGACCAGCCACATGGGGGTGACAGTGCCACGGACCGGCAAGCCCGCACTAAAGCGAGCGACCTGAAAGAGACTGGTAGGTTAAAAATCGGCACACAGGCAGCTGTTTTTGGCTTCAATTTAAAAAAGTTTTTTTAACACAAACTATGTCAAAGAAGAATTATGATTACGCTACACAGGGACGGACATGTGCCAGAACTGACTACTTACTACTCACTCTTTGCCAATACCCAGTACTGTAAGGAATACAGGAACTTTCAGTTCTCTATAAGCAATGTCAATACATGTATATAGGCTATATACAGTGCATCCAGAAAGTATTCACACCCCTTCACTTTCCCCACATTTTGTTATGTTACAGCCTTATTCCAAAATGGATTAAATTCATTTTTTTCCTCATCAATCTACACACAATACCCCATAATGACACAGCAAAAAAGTTTTTTTAGAAATTTTTGCAAATGTATTAAAAATAAAAAACTGAAACATCACATGTATTCACACCCTTTACTATGACACTCAAAATTGAGCTCAAGTGCATCCTGTTTCCACTGATCATCCTTGAGATGTTTCTACAACTTGATTGGAGTTCACTTGTAGTAAATTCAATTGATTGGACATGACTTGGAAAGCCACACACCTCTCTATAAGGTCCCACTGTTGACAGTGCATGTCAAAGCAAAAACCAAGCCATGAAGTCAAAGGAATTGTCTGTAGACATCTGAGACAGGATTGTATCGAAGCACAGATCTGAGGAAGGGTACAAAAAAAATTCTGCAGCATTGAAGGTCCCGAAAAACACAGTGGGCTCCATCATAAGTAAATGGAAAAAGTTTGGAACCACTTGCCCTCTACCTAGAGCTGGCCGCCCAGCCAAACTGAGCAATCGGGGGAGAAAGGCCCTGGTCAGGGAGGTGACCAAGAACCCGATGGTCACTCTGACAGAGCTCCAGCGTTTCTCTGTGGAGATGGGAGAACATTCCAGTAGAACAACCATCTCTGCAGCACTCCACCAATCAGGCCTTTATGGTAGAGTGGCCAGACGGAAGCTACATTTGCAAACATTTCTAAAAAACCTTTTTTGCTTTGTCATTATGGGGTATTGTGTGTGTATATTGATGAGGGGAAAAAAAATAATTTAATCCATTTTGGAATAAGGCTGTAACATAACAAAATGTGGGGAAAGTGAAAGGGTGTGAATACTTTCTGGATGCACTGTATGCATGTCTAAGCATAGATAGAAAAAAACACAAAATATATTAAACTCCTCCATACCTATTTTTATAATACACATACATACCCACATATAATATTCTTTAAATCAAATATGAACATGAAACAGGAAATCGATTCAAGTGCTCGGCACAGGAGCATTTTTACAAGTACAAGTGAATGACCGCAGTATCAGACCTGACACCCAACACCTATCTGTCCACCCCTGAGGCTGCATCTAACTACATTGAATCATGACCGCCTCTCTTTCAGGTGTTGTTATTGACTTGATGCACCTGTTGAAAAACGGCGGCTTTGACGTCTCCCTCTTCTTCTGCGACATCATCAGTCCCCCGGAGGACGAGAGCGAGCTGGGACTACAGCTGGAGCCTAGTGCCAAACTGGAAGACCTCCAGAAGAGGGTGCGGGCCAAGGAGCTGAAGAAAAGGGCCATAGGCAGGTAGATGGCAAGCAGGCAAACATATTTTATTATTATTATTATTATTATTATAATTATTATTACAACGTCGATACCCATCATTTATACAGGGTTCTTACCAGGTCCTTGAGGTGCTCCAAGTTCTTAGAATTTCGTCCTCATAAATTTAAGTACTGGAATATCTTGAAAATACCTTCTTTCGTGCTGAAGTGCTTTGAAAAATTCCCTGGAAAAGTCATTGGAAAAGTATGTGATAATTGAAAACCAGTGATATTCCCCCTGGTTTTGTTATTCAAATCGCAGCATCGTAAAAAAAATCCAGAATCACTTTTACAACATAGATTATACCAGAGAAATTTCAATTTTAATCCAGCATGATTGAAAATAGACACTTATAATAGTAGATGGCAATGAGATTAATAGTAGATATATTTATATAGATAGACACTGAGAATATTTTAATCAATAATGATCACCTTGAAAATTTATTGTATTTGTTTTGCGTGAAGTCCTTGAAAAAAAAAAATATAGTGCTTAAAAAAAGGTATAGTGCTTGAAAGTCCTTGAATTTGATTTTCTAATGCCAGAATGAACCCTGTTTATAACCAAACACATGTTCCTCCTCTCTGCTCAGGATGAACCTGTGTCTTGGTGAAGGGATGAATGTTGCGGTGGGGGTGTACATGATGGCGGTAGCAGCCCGCAAACCCTTCCCAGTCAGGCTGTACCGCGAGACCAACAAGCCGGTTCGCAGCAAGACGCGCACCTTCCACACACAGACCGGCAGCCTGCTGCTACCCAGTGAGGTGAAGAAATCTCAGGTACGACTGGAATAGGACTGCTTAACACCTGGGGGTAGATTAAGGCAGAAGGTCACAGTTGTTTCCCACGTACACAATGTAATGTCGTAAGTATGTTGTATGTAGATTTGGAGTTGTAACAAAAGTAATTTCCCCCTGGGATTATTAAAGTATTTCTGATTCTGATTCTGAAGAATGCTGTTGAATCAAGTTCCTTATAATGTTCCATTTTTGGAACACAGTGACTGTTTCATGTTCACATTTGATTTTGATAAAAAAAAAAATGATGTGTGTGTATATGATTATTATATATACATACGTTGTTTTCCATATGCTTAGACATGTATGCATACAGTATATAGCCCATTTACATGTGTAAATATTGTTACTATTTTTCCTTATATAAATGATATATATTTTTTATAAAGATTAACTAAATTACTAAAAATAATTAAAGGTGCAGGGTGTAGAATTTAGTGGCATCTAGCGTTGAGGTTGCAGATCACAATCAACTGTATTCAGTTGGTTGCGATCTGATCCCCTCCCCAACATTGCAGTCTCTGTGGAAGAGGTGGTGGCCGTGAAAAACATGAAAGGCCCTCGCTTGAGCCAATGTTTAGTTTGTCCATTCTGGGCTATTGTAATCAACATGGCAGTACAACGTGGGCTCCGTGGAAGGGGACCTTTGGTATGTAGCTAAAAATTGTCTATTCTAAGGTAACAAAAACACAGTTCTTACTTTCATGGGATTATATAGAACATAGAACATAAGAACATATTTGTGAATAGTATATTCCATTTCTGCCAAGTCTGTTATATAAATTCTACACACTGTACCTTTAAGCTAACTCTAGCTGAAATTTTCTGTATTCCAAACAGTACTGTGTATCAGCAAAGAGTGAGGAGTTAGTTGTCAGTTCTAGTAATTTGGCCAAAAAAAATGCTACTATGCATCCCTATCTACTGTAATAATCATTATTGAATACTTCAAGGACCTTGGAACAATAAGGGGACTTTCCACATTCACCAGTTTTCTCAAACTGAGAATTTTCTCTCTCGGCATGGACAGAATTTAGGAAGAAATTTAGCTTCTCCACAAGAAACAATGTTAGTATTTGACTATGTAAATTAAACTCCATAATATAGCATTGCAGGATTATCCTGTAAAACAGGATTTTTCGATTCAAAATGTATCAATGTAACAGCATTATAATCATTAATTTGAATAGGCTATTGAGGCGATAATGCTGCGATATCAATATCATGTCAAACTGAAAAAGGGCTTATAAGTTTGTCTCCTTTTATATGGTCAATGTCTTTTAAGTTCAAAACATTAGTATGCACACATACATCAGTATTTACGGTATTGTTCCTAATACAATTAAGGTCAGTTCTTTCCACAACAGCACTTACCGTAATCTATTCATGCAGATTACAAATATTACTTTAACAGCACAAGTATATTTTTTCTGCAACATTTGTTAATCCTTGGCTTTATCCATTCCATTCCATCGACTGTATCTGGTTTTACTCTCCAGCCATGAACCAGATGTTACTAAAAGGCAGGAACCGATACCATATGAACCGCATACTCAATATATTTACGTATCTATCCTTTCCCCTGTTGTGCTTAGAGTAAGGAGATGGTGTGTATCTGTTTTTCGATGTAGGTCTATGGCCAGAGACAGATTGTTATGGAGAGGGAGGAGGTCGACACCATTAAGAAGTTTGACGACGCTGGACTCGTTCTGTTTGGCTTCAAACCCATGGATAGGCTGAAGCTGCACCACCACATCCGCTCCTCTGTCTTTCTCTACCCAGAGGAGGACCAAGTGGCAGGTCAGGACAGACTTTAGCCCCTTTCATACATAGTTCCGGTAAATAACTGGCACTGCCAGTGAATTTCACTATTCACACACGCAGCTACATTCAGGAACATTTCCGTCTTGTGCCTTTTCACACATGCCATGATAATACCATGACGTAATAGATGGGGCAAGGACTAGTCCAGCAGAAGTCACCCAGTGCGGTCCACGCGGTCCGCCCCCCTCCAGTGATGTCACTGGCCGGGGGGGGGGTGCCAAGTCAGACGCCAGAGAGCGGCAAAGAGGATGTATGTGCACAACATTTTTATAAAAAATTATACATTTCTGCTGAAACATTGCACAAAGATTTTATAGACAACTCATTTGCCAATTTGCTTGTGAAAAATCGGCATCAGCCATGAAAAATCATGATCAATGCATCCCTAATATTTAACAAGTTTGCGAGACAAGTAATGTTTTTTCGTGTTCATAGGCATTCAATACATTAATAGTAACATTAAAAGAGTGCTGGGTTCTAAACTGGACAGGGACAGTGGAGTCTTGTGATTGGTTTCGCTCGCTCCATGTGAACGCGTCTGACATCAGATGGACTTAACTGTTTCCAGTATGTGCTTGTCCCAGTGTTATGCTGAATTCTACATGCCCTGCGAGAATTGCATGCACTGAGTGTTGCGTGTTAAGGGTTGTTTCATTTCGGGTCATTATGGACCTGATATTCACACTGTTGATCCAAAATGGCACAAAAGTATATGCTGATAAAACGATTTGCTTCATAGAGAAATAAAGTTGCAGTGTGGATGCATTATTCGTCAGATGTGTATTTGTATGTGTATTTTATTATGTGTATGTGTATTTCATTACCTTTTTAATTTGCATCCCCCTCATTTCTCAGACCAGGTGAGTGTTAGTTGTATGAAATTCTCAATGTCAAGTCAAAACAGCCAAAAATATGAGCCGATAACAGTGTCTGACCCCAAAGTGTCTGGAAAGATTCTGGAAAGAGACGGATGCATTATTTGGCCCTGCGATGTGCATGCAATGTAACTGCTTCCATTCACAACACAGGTGGGAGGTGGGAAATTGCCGGAACAGATTTTCCGGAATATCGATCACTGCTCCCATTCACAGATGAGCCCATGCAGGAAATGTTCTGGAACATTTCACGGATAGACTGCATGTGTGAAAGTGGCTTTTGATGTCGCTTTGATGCAGACACGCGTATTCCGGAAGATCCATCGACTAGTCAATATACTCCAGCTACAAGCTAATTATTTTCTTATATAATGTTGTGTTGTATTTTAAGCCTGACCAATAATAGCATATTATTAACCTATTTATATATTTTATATATTTACTAATTTATGAGTCTTACGGTTCCTGTGTGTTTTTAAATTTAGATTTATTTTCTTTCATTAGTTTCCTACTTGTTTGTTTTGGCATTAAAAAGAAAATCGCTGGACCCTCTGCAGGGGTCGCAGACCTCTGGTTGAAGACCACTGTCTTAAAGTATTTCAGGAAATAAAGCTCTGATCTGCTTTTCGTTACATATCTGTTTTGTTACAAAGGGAAATTGTATTTAGTTTGTTTAGAAACTATTGTTGAGAGATGTGCACAAAGAATAATATGTTTTCTTTTTTTACACCTAGGCAGCGCTTGTCTGCTCACTGCGTTGTTGAAAAAGTGCAGCGAGAAGAATGTTTTCGCCCTTTGTCGATACATCCCCCGAAGGAACAACCCACCTCGCTTCATGGCCCTGGTGCCCCAGAGGGAGCAGACGGACGAGGGCCGCATTCAGATTACACCACCGGGTACAGTACTAAGCAAATGGCTCTCAGCTTTACCGCTTCAATGCTAAAGCACCAGACCGATAACTGTAACGGTAACCCACACTGGCCTACACTAGCGGAGTGTGTTTCGGGGAAACAAAAATTATAGAATGTATGAATAAACAAGCCCCAACCATTGCTAAACATGAAATCATGTCTCCAACTGACCTTGAACTTGTATGTCAAGTCAAATGGAGTATGCAAAAACATTTCTGCCATTTGGAATCACTGGTTTCAGACACTGTGCGCTTGACTTGTGTGTGTGTGTGATAAGACCTGGGTAATTTACATGCAATGATGAAAAAACACTGCAAATTAGGCTTGGGCAGATATACGATTTAAATCGTCAATCGGCGATCGTTTCCACTGATCGCGTTTGACATTGATGACAGACGATTTTTTTAAATTTATTTTTATTTGTTAATCGCCTGGAAAAATCCCAGCAGAGAAACGGTGTAAATTCAGTTTACCGTGTTCTGAAACTGGAGCGGAAAGGGGGAGAGGGAGTCTGGGGGCGGAGGCTCTCGCCCCCTCCGCTCAGAGCTGTCGAGTAACCAATGGTGATCGGATCTCACCTCCCCGCTCCACAGGCCCATGTAGAGACATTAAGAGGGGCAGGTTCCCAAAAAATAAATAGCACATGGACCCCCAGCTCTGGTTCTAGGCATTTCGCCGCTCTGGGCAAACGGAGCAGCACGATACAGATCAGCTGTGCAGATCTGATCTGTGCTCCGCTGTGTGCACATCCTGGGTGCGCCGAGGATACGTTCCTCGAGAATATGAATATATTGCCCAGACAAATGACAGATGCCCATTCACACTTTAAAACAAATAAATAAATAAAAAGGGAGCCAGCAAGAGGCGGGTGCATGGGCACCCTCCACCCCCCTTGCACGTGCCTGCTGTTCTATATGCAAATCTTGTGATTATAATATGGCAATATTTAATATAATCTCATAGAAAAAGATTTTGATTTGATTTCCTTAGCTTTATGTTTTAATTTTCCATACAAGTAATAAACTAACTCAGAGAATTAGTGGAGTGTTTTTTTTTTTATTTCTCCCCCAGACAGTGGTGCACCATGCTCCGGTTCCCAGCTCCGGTACATGTCTTTATTTTAGATCAATTTATTTTCGTTTGTTTCCTACATGTATGAATTAAAGATTTTAACCACAACTGACTTAACGGACTGTCCCGTCCCGTCCCATTCTGTCCCGTTCCGTCCAGTTCCAAAAAAACCTGTAGCTTTCTGTTGCTTTGGGACTTAATTTAGTAAAAACTAGATGTGTGTGACATCCGTGCTCTCCTGGTATTTTCACGCATTTTTTGGGCAAAGGAATGATAAGGAAATCGGATTATTTACATACTTAACCTGTAGTATTACGCTAGAGTGAAGCGGCTTTTCGTACGCCCTAACCGCCAGCAGAGAAATGTGAGCATTGATTAACATCAATGCTCACATTTCTCTGCTGGCGGTGCGAGGACTAGCAGGCAGGTTACCACCTTGTTCTCCCCTTCATGCTGTGATGCCCTCTCACTCGTGCCAGGTTTCAACGGCATCTTCCTGCCGTTCGCCGACGACATCAGGACCCTGGACATCCCCCCCTGCCCTGCAGCCTCGGGAGCCCAGGTGCAGAAGATGAAGGAGATTGTTTCCAAGCTGCGCTTCAAATACAGGTCAATGTCATTGGTATCAAAGAAATCATGAATTGGAAAGTGTCTGAAATAGAACATGTACGCAGAATATATAGAATTGCTGAATATGCACCTTGCTTTCGTTCAAGCCTTTTGATCTGTGTGTTAGTGTGTGTGTGTGTAATTGTGTCTGCGTGGGTACGTTTGCAGGAGTGACTCCTTTGAGAACCCGGTCCTCCAGCAGCACTACAGGAACCTGGAGGCGTTGGCCCTGGACATGATGGCCCCTGAAAACATAGACGACTTCATCAGTAAGGCCCACCTACGAATGTCTATTTTTTTTTTTTTTTACTACGTGAATTTATCACCAAACTTCTGCAATTCTTGCTTGTCTTATGATCACTGGTGCTATTTTTTTAGAGCTTGTTTATTCCACGTTTGTATATTTTGCTTTCATCTTTCTCCTCATTATTTGTATTCAGCCCTTCTCTCTTTTCTTTAACATTGTTGACTGGAGGCACTGGGAATAAGCTGCTCTCTCTCTCTCGCTTGCTCGCTCAGTGCCCAAGGTGGACCAGATGGACATGCGACTGGGTCCTCTGGTCCAGGAGTTTAAAGACCTGGTCTACCCTGCTGACTACAACCCCGATAGTAAGCCGGCCGTCAAGCGCAAAACAGGTAAGTCATGTTTTTTTTCTTTTGTTTGTTTTTCTTCTCGTTTTTCACAATACTCGCATTGGGTTTTCAAGGAAATCAAAACAAAACGACTTGATGTCGCCATCTTGTTCGAAACACATCGAAATGTTCAGTTTCCTGCTGAGTATCCTGCTGTTGTCCACAGGTGATCTAAACTGTAAACTTCATGGGAAGAAAGATAAAGTTGGCAAACACTTGCCAAATACCATTTGGAACATTTTCGCTATATTAAAAGAAGTTTAAAAAAATATTAAAAAAAACAAAAACAGTTTTATTGACGGTGACCGACTCGCCCGACTCTTTTGTAGCGGACGCCGGAGGGGGAGCTGACAAGAAGCCCAAAGTGGAGGTGTCGGAGGAGGAGCTGAAGAGCCACGCACAGGAAGGCACCCTGGAAAAGCTGACGGTGCCCGTGCTGAAGGAGGCCTGCAAGCAGTTTGGGGTCCGCACCACCGGCACAAAGAAACAGGAACTGATAGACGCTCTGATAGCTCGGCTGCTCCCATGAGTGGGAGACGCAATTTTTGGTTTGTTTGTTTAAGGACAGTAATGTTTTGTGTCGATCAAGAAACAGAGGTGAAAATAACAATGCTAATTAGTTTGGGGAGTAGATTATGCTTGTATGATCCAAAACGGATCTTATTTGTACCATCTGCCAGTGCCACGCCTATTTCATCAATTTAAAAAGTGCCTCGGTTGGATATACAATTTGGCCTATGGCTCATTGAGTAAGCAGACCACAACCAACGCTTTTATTTTTAAGCATTTAGTTCAAGAGTGGTAAAAATTGAAGACTGTTATCCGCTGTTTGGTTAACATGTAAAAAATATATTTGGAGGCTTATTAACCACAATGCTTGGTGAGAAAATGGAAATCACCCACCACATCTCAAGTATAAACACAAAAACAAAAATATACCACCGTGAGCCATGGTGATTGTTTTTTTTATATAAACTAAGTTCATATCTGGTGCGGAAACCACTTGGTATGGTTAAGTTTTAGGGCTCAGGATTGATAGCATATTGCCTTTGTTTAAAAAAAAAAACCACCACCATTATATTGATTTAGAACATTGCTGCTTGCCACATAATATGTTTATAATGTACAACCCCATTCATGCTTGCGCGTCAACATACCCCCAAGATTTAACAGGTGACATGTGACCATGTAGAGATGGAATAAATGTTTTCGTACTTCAAAACTCTGCTGGTGTTTACTCTCTAACTATAAAACGTCTGTTTTCTTGTTCATTACAATGTTATTGTATTACAACAAATATAGTCGAGCTGTTATTCATCTCATGGAGTTGATAGCTCTTGGGGACTGGAAAGTCCACATACTTTGACGGCCGGTCAGGCTCTTCACGATAAAAGCGCTCCTCGCGTTGAGGGGTGGTGCCGACACACCCAGCGATCATCCAGCGACTACAGGTGCCGGGTGCTGCCCGCATGGACCCCAGTTCCTATAGGCAACATGGAGTGTGACTGCGGAGCGGACAGCCTCTGTACAGCCACCTCTGCCCACTGTCGAAATGGGACAACCGTCTGGGGCGGTGAGGCAAACCGGGAACCGCGTTGCTGCGCGTCCTCCCTTCCGCTATGGAGAACGCCGAGTACACCGTTGATCGATCGCATTTGTGGTTGTCAACTTTTTCTGGATCCAACTAACCGATCTCCTTCCGGGTTCCCCGTATTGGTCGAATGTTTTGAGAGTCTTTCTGGTGTATTTCTTTAGATAAAATTCCGGTTGCGCCAGAGTTTGCGCACACGCTTAGGTGCTTGGGTTAGCACAAACAACTTAGCTCAATAACGTGATGGCCTTTAACCCCTTCCTCCCCGGTTGGTTCACTAGGCTGGGGACTGGACGTCAACGGTGTCCTGACTGCAGCGGCAGCCGTTGTTGGCTATGTGGTCTACAGGTTCTCCCAAGGTGTGTGTGTGTGTGTGTGTGTGTGTGGATCAATCATTGTTCACTCATCGAAAGCAATCATTACTCACTAACTTAACAATTAATCGATTTCTCATTGAAAATGTTGTAAAGTGTGATCAGCAATGATTCTTATGTCTATGTTGTCGTTTTTTGTTGTTTAGTGAGCTATAACCGTATCTTCAAATATATACATTTTTAATATCTGCAGGTATTGTTTATTTTATTAAAACGCATGAACTTACAAGCATGGCAGTTAGGTGGTCATACAAATACAAGATCATTATAATCTTGAACTTGTACTACACTACATAGGTCGACAGTATTGTGTCGTAAAATTCTAAAAATACAGTAGTATAATCAACAAACAGGGATGACAGTAAACAAAATAATAATATAGTTGAGTTATCAGTCAAGTTACAGTCCAAGTTAGATTATTAGGATGCAGTGGTGTTTTCTGAATTGTGAATTGATTCCCTCAGCGGCTTTTCCATTCCTGATCAGGTGGCCAATTCGTCTCATCTGCTCTCTAACTGGTGGGTACACAACAATAATGGGGACCAGGTTATTTGTGTGTATAACATTTTTTTTTAAAGTTACAAAAAAGGAAATGATGGTGGTTGTCCAATATAAAGTGTACTTATTTCAATATGGTGTGTTTTGAAGTGTGACAAAACAGCCTTTAATTTTTAACCTGCAATGCAGTCATCCCTCGATTTGTTTCAGGTCTGTCGACTCTGTGGAGCTGGGTGAGCCACCTGGTCCGAACTGTCCGTGGTACGAACCTAATCCTTTACTTTTGATTAGTAATTATGTTGAAACCAAACTGCACATTAAGTAAAAAAATGTAATATACCATGACTGTTTCTTTCTCCTTTGTTTATTGTAGTTATACAGATCTTGTTCCTTTGGCTGTCTCAAATTTGGAGATTTAACATGGGTGAGAAAACGTTATGATTATTCCAATTGTGGAAGGATTTTTATTTTCCTTTTTGAGCTGGCACTGTTATAGGGGATGGGTAAGGTTATAGGATATGGTACATTGTGTTAAGTACACTGTCAGAATTGTGTGAAACCGTATCAACTTGTTGAATCAAACGTCTATTATTAGATCAGGATTCAAGGTCACTGACATGTCCATTCCTTCACCAGCATTGCTTTCCAAATTGCACTTGGTACCTGTCATCTTCAGAGCAATCCCAAGTATGTCCATCTCCTCTTCATTTCTGCTTTCGATCTCCTGAACTCTCTGACCTTTTTGTGTTTTTTTTTTTTCCACATTCAATTTCACAAATAAACAATTTGTCTTTACGGTGTCAGGGTCACTCCTTTATGCAAAGCACGGCCTGGAGTCAGTCATAGCACAACAGCAAAACATCACAAGTAAGTCCAGGGATGTTCTAAGATTATTGCATATTTACAAGGGGGGGCAGCTTTGGAGGGTTTTTTTCTGCTTTGGTACTAGTACCATGCCATACCTCATGGGAACGTCTTAAGGATGCATGTTCGTTCTTTTTTACTTCTCCAGAGATGGATATGAGTCGGTCTTTCAAACCCTGCAGCTGCTCTCTGGCCCGGCCCCCTCACCTCTCCAACCCTTACTGCCTCGGGGACCCGGGCCTGAGGCTCATCCTCCTGGGGCCCTCCGGAGGGGGACGCACCTCACTGGTAAACACTTTGTTGGGGTGCAGAGTGGACCCCTCTGGGGCTAGCCCCAGTCCCCGGATGGAGACCACCAGACAAAGGGTGCTGGTCGATGGGCGGGAGCTGACTGTGATCGACACCCCGGATCTGCTGGGGTCGTCGCTGAGGGACAGCGTGAGGGCTCGGGAGGCACTCAGGAGCCTCCAGCTGGCTAGCCCCGGTCCCCACGCGGTCTTGTTGGTCCTCCGAGCTCCAGGCTCCGCCGGTGGGGTCGACAGCAACAGCGCTGCCCTGGCCATGAGAGTAACACTGGAACTTTTTGGAGACGGGGTCACGGCGCACGTCCTAACCGTGCTAACCCACACAGATCACCTTGGTTCTAGAGGCACCCTGTCTGAGCTGCTGGAAGTGAATGCCGCTGGTCTCAAGACTGCTCTTTTGCCGTGCGAACTGAGGGCTGAGCTGGTGGACAATGGCCTAGACCTCCGTCCGGAGGCACGGCGCGTGACGCGGAAGCGGCTTGTGGAGCGGGTGGAGGAAATGCGTGCGCTCAGGGGTCATTTCATCCACGAACTACAAAGGAGGGAAGACTGCATGAAGGAGGAGCTAGTGGCTGACATGGCCTCTGTGTTGGCGAGGAAACTGGGGCACATGTAGTGTGTGTGTGTGTGTGTGTGTGTGTGTGTGTGTGTGTGTGTGTGTGTGTGTGTGTGTGTGTGTGTGTGTGTGTGTGTGTGTGTGTGCGCCAAATAAATGGGGTGATGTAGAGAAAAGTCCTGCATTCAAGTGTTATACAATAACTTTTGAGTGTGAGTGCAATCCTCTGCTTGAGATCATTGTGGTACACTACAGATATTTGTTTGGTTGTTGTGTTAGTTCCCATTTTGTCACGTTCAAAGACTGTATGTCCTATTAAATAGGTCCTATCATTACTTTCTCAGCGTTTAACTATAATAATACATTTGAACGACTCATAAGAAATACCAAATATGAGAGAAAATAAACTCAAGTAATTTTGAGAAAAGGTAAAATCTCCTCCCAGTGTCGAAAGCGAACCTCTTTGCTCCGGCATTATGGGATGTTGTGCTTCGCTAAAAATAATAAGCACTGTGGAATATCCCCCCCCCCCCCCTCCCCCTCCCCCCAGATGAAAATAAACTGGTGCTGCATTCAAATCAAAATCGGAAATCGGACATTCCGGGTCGGTAGTCCCCACTTCCGGGCTAAAATGTGTTGCATTGTATTGCCTCTGTTCGGGAAAACACGGACGCCAGCAGCGAGTGTTTATCTGTTTTTCGCGTACCCACACAGGAAGCAACACTAACAGAATAGTTTGGAAGTCATACCTTTTTTTTCATATATATATAAAAACGTACGCAAGGGCAATTCGTTCATCCTCAGCTACCACGCTGTCGTGACGTCAGGTCTGTTCACAGCGGGGAACCTTGGGCCAGAGCGACCTGCCCGGACATTCCGATTGAAATTCCACCTTTCCCGAAATTGCCGTTCCTGCTCCCCCAGGCACGAAGGTCGGATCTTTCCGAGTTCCGACGTCGATTGAATGCGGCATGAAATCTGGGGTTTCGCAGTCTCGAGGGGACGGACTCCGGCGTGCGCTCCGCTATGACGCAGACGTTGACGCGCAACGTGAAGCCAATCGGCTTGTGCGCATGTTCGCGTTGAGGGTCGTGATGAAAGGTTCGACCCTTTTGTTCAGATTCGGTTCTCGACGAGTCTCTCGGTTAGAAAAAAAATAAAAAAAAGAGTCGTTCCATTTCGCGACTCTTTGTCCATGATGTCCTTTGGTGGCGAGGAAGGGACGACTTATCGAGAGCGAGGAAGTGTCAGCAGAGTCGGTGGGTTCTGAGTTGCGAATGCGCTTATCACCAAAAAAAACAAACATTTAATCCTGTCAAAATTATTTATTTAGGCAGAATAATGAAAACTGTTGATTCCAGATTCAGACACATTTTCTGACATATACAGTATATACTGTATGCTTTACTGCATGGGCAGAGAATGGCAAATTGTGAATCACAAAATTAATTGATTTCTCCCAAGATGATTTATTTTGATGGAATGTGAAAGTGTAAATCCGTCTCGAACATGAATTATGCCTCGGTCGATTTAGTCCCCAGTACCCATCTTCTCCCGACTCAGTTCAATGGTTCTTTCGCTGCGAACGGACCGTTCGCGCGTCTTGCGCCACTACTGGAGAGCTACACGGAAAAGTGGTAAAGACAAAAGAACCAAGCAGCCCCAGGAAGGGAGGAGAGGACCTGGCCATTGTTTTGTTTTGTTTTGTTTTCGTTTTTGTTTTTTTTTATTTATATATTGAAAATGAACGGATAATGTCAGGAGAGGAACGGCGAAAAACCACAGAAGGGGGTAAGTGGCTGGAGTCAAAACCGAGGTTTGTGTGCGTTGGCAGACTAATGTCACGTAGATGGTCTCCCAAGACGGAAGATCGGGCGGCGTTGGTTATAACCGTGGATTCACGTCAGTACAGGTGTGTGGGTGGGTGTGGGTGTTTGTTTCTTTGTTATTGTTTAACTACGGGTACAATTTTCCCCAGAGGACAATAAGTTTATTGTGGAATGTGTGTACGCTGCGAACTAGATGTGTGCTGTTTGTTTTTCTCCTGTCCAATCAGCAGGCTTCTGGAAGTGTTTACCTTTCTCACACCGGTGTTCATTGAACTGCCTGTAAAACCATATCTGTGGCATATCTCATCATGTGTCCTGCATGTGACCCCGACATCAATAAAAGCAACCTTCCTAATAATGGCTCAAAACATCAATCTCTCTCTCTTTGTGTTTCACTCTGCATCTCCCAGCTGTTCTCCAGCTGACCGCTCAGCATCAGCATCGCCCAGAGTCTGCTCCGGTGAAACTCATCCATGCTTCCGATGGAAAGAACTGCAAAGTCCACAGGCGTTGACGTTGACAATGGACAGGGTTGTCCACGCACTCGGGGTGGATGAAGTTGGCGATGTGGAGTGAGACAACAGTTGCGATCGCCAGTTTCTGGCCTCGCGCAAGATTCTCCAGTAGCTTTTAGTTGTGCATACCTTGATTGACTGCTTTTGGAAACACGGATTGACACAAACTTCCAAATACTGTATTTGTGGTTTGACTACCCCGTCCCGTCCCCAACAGCCCCTTGTTGATTCAGTGTCGAAACATACACACACACACACTTTCTAAGAGCAGGTGCCATTGTGTTAAGCCCCGTAAAGGGCTCTTATACACCTAAAACACTAAACCTTAAACCCACCCCCAGGATCCCCTCCTCCAATTGGCTGAAAGGTTGCCATGGCGATTGTTGTCACGCCACCCGTAGCGTCGTGAGAAGTGCAGTAGCAGGGGCAGCAGTGTCACTTTCGAGTGTTGCTGCAGAAACGGCTCCGAGATGGGGAGTGCTCCATACCCAGCGAGCGAGTGGAAGGGCCGGGGCCGAGGGGGCCTGCAGGACCTGGGCTGCATGCCCTGGAAGGTCAGCAAGCAGAAAGGAGGAGGAGGCGGAGGCGGAGGAGGTGGAGGAGGCGGTGGTGGAGGTGAGGGGGTGCTGGTAGGGTCCAGAGGAGGAGGAGGTGAGGTGGAAAGGAGGTGCAGAGATCCCAGGGACTTACAACAACAACAACAACAACAACAACAACAACAACAGCAGGATCTTTCCTCCTCCTCCTCTTCTTCCCTGACCCCCGCGTCGCCTCCCCAGGCCTCGCCGACATCCCCGGCCATCTACCACGAGAAGCAGCGGAGAGAGC
This sequence comes from Zeus faber, assembly GCF_960531495.2. Lineage (NCBI taxonomy): Eukaryota > Metazoa > Chordata > Actinopteri > Zeiformes > Zeidae > Zeus > Zeus faber. The sequence goes on from NC_137207.1 coordinate 4,771,791, forward strand.
TGTGCGCACTGCACGCACTCAACAACGTCTTCCAGAACGGGACGGCGTTCAGCAGGGATGCTCTGCAGGAGATCTACCAGAGGTGAGGCCAGACATATACCTTACAACATTTAACTCTTCGTAGCATCGGATAAGGATGCACCGATTTGTCGGCCGTACATCAGCTGATATTCTCCTTGTCAACTGCCATCGGCCAAATAAGATGACATTCACCGATGGCTGTGGCTGATGTTTATATGATAGACATTTTTATTGGGCCACACAGACTTTAATTGGGTGGGCCGCCCAGGTATATAAATGGCCGCCAAAGTATATTTGGCGAGTGGCGAACCCATTTTAGTATTTTTTTTATTTAATATTTTTATCCGTCCGAGAGAACAACGCCATCCACGATCGATTTTTAGAAGAAGCGGACACGGCTCTGCAGCACTCCAAGCAGGAAGTGATGCTGCATTTATGGGAACTCTGGTAACTGTAAGTGATGCTGTGTTCAGGGGGACTCGGAAAACATCAGTATCGGCATCGGCTATCAGCCAAATTGTTATTTTAAACATTGGTATCAGTATCAGCCCAGAATTTCAGGATTGGTGCATCCATAGTATCTGATGAAATAAGTAAATTCTGTTTCTACTGATAGAGAATGAATATAATCACTTGTCTTCCAGGTGCCTGTCTCTCTACTTCATGTGTCCGTCAAATCTCCCACGCTGCATCACATACTACATACTGTGTATACGCTCTATAGGCCCAAGTATGTCTTCTTCCTGAGTATGTCTTCTTGGACACACTAAATACAGCACTTTGCTGGTTGCTGACGACACTGTAATATTTCACAAGATAAAGTATGTCATCCCGGTACTTTTATCATACTATTTGAGCGTACTATAGTTTCGGACATACAGAAACGCTCACGTACCACCTTGGGTTGGCTTACTGTTCTTATTTAATTTATATTTTTACTTGGGTGAGGGTTTCTAAGTTTCTCCATCATTTCTCTTGTCTCTGTAGACTATCGCCTGGCACTCTGGTCACACCTCACAAGAAGAGCATGCTGGGAAATGGGAACTATGACGTGAATGTCATCATGGCTGCCCTGCAGACTCGCGGCTTTGAGGCGGTCTGGTGGGATAAGAGAAGGTACAGAACAACGGTCTTTTTTGTAACTTTTTTTTAATGTTTTTTGTTTTTATGTTAATTTTTGGGAGACAACTCTTAGATTTACTTTAAAATGATATTTATTTATCATGCATCATTTAGTTTGGCATCTGGCCTCGACTGCTCATCACTCCCGGCGAGGTGTACAGCAAACATAAGCGCAGCAAGTAGGGATGTTAAAATGTGTCGAACACTCGACTGACTGTCAACGGGTTCTTCGCGTCAACAGTAAAAAGTAAAATCTTCAAAATCAATTTTTCATCATGATTAATTTATTTATTTTAGCCTACATTCGCAAATGCACGCAAAGAAATGCATTGTTGAATTGACAAAATGGTGGAGCGCAATCAGCAGCTCAGGACAGAGCGACCTTTTTTCCAAACAAAGTGTGTTTTTGTTGTAGATTTATTTATTTTACTCCATTTTTCAATTGAAAGGAAACAAAAAAAGCCCCGTGTGTACCAAGCTTAACAGGGACACTTTGTCACGGTCGCCCCCCCCCCCCCAACAACGACGACTAATCGCTAAATGCCTCCAACATGTGGACTAGCAAAAAACTGTCGTTAACATCCCTGGCAGTTCAGGCAGGCTGCTTAAATAGGCTGGCCCATTAAGGGTGTGGAAGCATGTGGTGCTGTCAAGTTGTCTGACAGAACTAGCTATGATTTGATTCAAAAACAACGTGTGTTTTTGTAAATGATGTGTGTTTTGTCATGAATGTCATTGCTGCTGCAACACTGAATTTCCCTTTGGGGATTAATAAAGCAAAAAGTAATTAATAAATCTTTATCTTATTAATGCATGATTAATAATTTTTGTTTTGTTTTCCTCTTAAACACGGTGGTGATCAGTGGTACATTGTAAGTACATCACAACACAATACACATTGTCCATAAAAACCTTCTTACAAACAATACACGTAACACATACACGTAACACATACATACATATTCGTACATGAATACCTATGTGTATATATGTATGTATACGCACTGTTCATTCATACACACATAGACACATATACAGTGACATTCAGAGTCCGACCACAAGAAGAAAGAAGAATTCATTATGATGATAATAATAGGGAGTATTTCATATCCCAATATCTGTTTCCATATTCACAACACTGATACCGTTTCCACACCAAAATTAGCGGGTCAACCCGCTGAAAATAGCCGATTGACACCTTTCCCATTGCCAGGAGAAATGCAGTTTTTTTTTCTAGTGCGTCCTTTCAACGTCACAAACACACCCTAACAAAAATCCTAACCCGGAAAAGGGGGTGTCTCCTGGTTCCAGTGTGATTGGGAACAAAATACAATAATATAAATGATATATAAAAGTATTTTGAGCCATTCAAAAGAATCAGATCATTCATGAATGACCCAACACTACAGTAGAAGCAGCATGGCACGCCGGAGTCTATTGCCGGGTTTTCGGTGCAGTGGGAAAGGGGTATATGTTGAAGAATTCCACTGGTGGTCACCACCATAAACTAAATAATGGATGTGCTGGTAAACTTTTTTTTTTTTTTTTTTTTTTAAGACAGAGATAGAGATAGACATTAACACATGACATGAATCCAGCTTTGGACTGACTGGCATTGATCAACTACATTTTCAACCCCGCCGCTCATAAACCATGGTTGATTTGTACAACAAGCAAGTTAAATCAAGTCATATTAATGCTGAATCTCAATAGTTGGAACAATGTTTCCGAATGCTAATTGGTTGCTGGCTTTTGTAAAGGCATAATTATTTTGCCTTCCAATGACTCAACTTTTATTGAATCACTACGCTGTTCACCAAGTTATTTTCCTTGATGAACTATTCATATTAAGTGGAAAATAACTCCCTCTGAGATTGAAATATTTTTTCCTCGCCTTGATTTCTGTTATTCTGTAAATTTCATTGATACTCCATGGTGGAACGCTGCCCTATCAGCGTCCTTAGCTCCCCCATTGATAAGTGTTTCTTAATTCCTCAGTGCTGAGAACAATGCAGGAGGAAGATTGCTGTTATCAATCCGGTGAATGCAATAAGGGAAAATAAATTACTCAACTGCTCCTCCGCTGACAACACAATAGGCATCCAATCACAGCTAAACTCAATCAAAAACTGTTGTGTAATATGGGTGACAGAATGCTTAACCGTCTCAACTCCTTAAAACTAATAATCATTAGCGTAAAGAAACAGAGGGGCTATGGGCACTGATTTGAATATCCTTGCACTCATCACTTATTTTCAGGCTGTGAGAGGAACCATTTAATCACAGAGGTTAAAATAAGAATTAGCTTCTCATTAAAGTGGTAATCCATAATATTATTTTGTCCAAAAGAAACAAAAACATAGATCATGGATATATTTCCTTTAGCTGGCACTTTTAAACAACCATTATTAACCATGTAACCATATTCAAGGGAACAGCACTCTCCAGAATAAAAATAAATCAGTCAGAAGAAGGCATGCTTTTGAGGGAAGAAATTTAAATATATTTTATTTTCATTAACAGTGTGAAAGAGATGGGAGACAGAATGCAGGAGAGCAGACTGTTGGGATACATTGATATGAAATACTATATGTAACAAACATATTATTGTCTCCCACATAATATTCCCACGTTAGGGAATTTGGTTGAAAGTGCGTGTGCTTTGCTTGCTACAGGGACGTGGGCAGCATCGAGCTGTCCAATGTGACGGGCTTCATTCTGAACGTGCCGTCCAACCTGCGCTGGGGGCCCCTGAGGCTGCCACTCAAACGACAGCATTGGATAGGTGTGAGAGAGGTGGCGGGGGTCTACTACAACCTGGACTCCAAGCTGCGTAGCCCACACCCCATTGGCAACCCAGACGAGCTCAGGTAGGAGCGGTTTAGGTTTTCTGTGTACCCATGTTACATATGCTGAATAGCTAGCTTAGTTCATCTTTTTATTTTTGAGTGGTTTCAAGGCCTACTGGGTAACGTAGGACAATTAGGGACAAACAGCACCCCCTAAAGGAAGCCATAGAAACTGCACCAACATTGCCAAATGCGACCTCCACAAGGCTTCTGAGGGGTCCTGCGACAAACTTGCACTCGAACCAAAATGAAACCAGTTTGGGGATACAAAGGCCAAATTGTACTTTAAGCATCTGCGTAGCCGCAAGGGTCCGCATAACGTAAACCTTGTCAACTGCTCATGTGTGCGGATGTTCACGCACCTTCCAGATTTTGTGACCGAGCGTACTTGTACGCACCTACAGTACAAGCGTGCCGACTGCTTATGCACTATTGATTTTGGCTTTGGATTTTGAAGACTTGAAATCCTAGCAGCCATCGAGGTTACAGTGGACTGACTGCCGCTGGTCAACAACATGAACCAACCTGCGCTGATATATCGTGGTCAATTTGGGCAATGAGTGAATACAATTATACTTATTGTACCTTTTTTTCTGTGGTAGTCCTTGCTGTGGACATTTACCAGCAGTCACGAGTCATGGCCGGACATTTTTGATAAATAACTGATTTAAGCACCAACGTTTAAAAAGTTCAGGCTCTTTAAAATGTGTACTTGTGCCAAAAGTGTTCATCTAAACTACTGCAGCCTTTTAACAGAAAGTCTATTAAGGGAGACGACTATCTGCATAGCAGTTGTAGTTTGAGCGGTTCACTTTCACTCGCTTATGTTGTGGTGAATCTGCTTTGTTGATCACCAGTTGCCATAGTACTGCTAATTGGCTCTACTTTAAATTATGAACAACTCCCCAAGAAACCTGGAGGGTGGGGGCAGGAGACAAAGCTGTGCTGGAGGTGGCCTTTAGAGTCAGGATCACCATGCATACACATTGAGACGATCCAACGGGGGGATAGGATGCTACCGTAAGCCCTTGAATGCTTGTTTGTACATTTCTTTAGGAATCATGGGGTAGAACTTCAGCTTTGGTCTTAAGAGTCGCTCACCCATCTTCTCGCCTGTGCGTCTGACGTCTGCGCTTTCCCCTTTTGTGTGACCGACAGGAAGTTCCTGCGTCACCAGCTGCGAGGGAAGAACTGTGAGCTGCTGTTGGTGGTCTCCGAGGAAGTGGAGGCAGACAAGTCCTGGAGGTCCGACGGCTGCCGAGAGTGAGGGGTTTCTGGTCGCATCTTCCGTTGCTACACAGCCGGGGACGGGACTGGACGGCGAGGGGCCAAAACGGGGACTGGACGCCAAGGGGAAGTGGAGTTGTGCCCAGCCACTCATTTGGATGCACACCGGGGCAGGCTTTGTTTCTCCCGCTTCTTTTTATTTTTGTTTGGGGTTTTTTTGTTGACACCGCCATTGCTGGACTCTCCTATCTGACGAGTAGCAAAGCGATGAAGGATGCCAATGCCTAACATGCACACATACATACCAACCGAGAGACCACGCTCGCTTCTGACACGAGTCAAATTGATGAAAGAAAAAAATAAAAAAAAAAAAATAAAAAATAAATATATATATATATATATATATATATATATATATATATATATATATATATATATATATATATATGAGAGACTATTTTTCAATGTCACTTTTGATTAATTTTGTACATCTCAATGTTGCCGAAGTCGCCAGAGTTCGAGCTGTGCATAAGAATGTCTTTGTCTCCAACAAGTGGTCTTAACCTTTAAATTTCTAGGCCTCCACCTCCACCTTGACCCGTCTTTGTGGTTTTGTCTCTCCTTTTTGTGGACTCTCTCTCTCCCTGCGCCATCTCCACTGTCCTATTTCCCTCAAGGCTACCGTGTCCTTTCCTCTCACTGTGACGGTATCTCCCTTCAGATCATCGATGGTCACACCGGTCACACATACTGTATTTCACCCCCCTGTTGTAGAGGCGGCGTGGTTTTTATTTGGCAACAAAGCAAAACACCACTCCCATCTAGAGGACGTACCAGCGTCTTACAGCTTTATTTTATTTTATTTTATTTTATTTTATTTTTCACTTCTAGAAGGACTGACGTTAAACGTTAAACCAGCCAAATACAGGCAGAATTAGACAGGTCCAGTACAGAAAGAAATCATACCAAACATAGCTTTTGAAGTTTCAGATCTCCCAGATAAACAAACTGGGGTGGGGTTTATCTCTCAGATAAACAACAACCTGAGAAATGTATTGATTGCTGTTGGTTTTTCAGTGTGGGTATTTTTATTTTTTTTTTAATGAGGGAAGTTGTAGGAAAAGAGGGGGAGGGGCCGAAGTGCCTACTATAGAGAATGGTCTAGAAATGTGAACCCTAGAGGGTGTGTGGGTGTGTGTGTGTGTGTGTGTGTGTGTGTGTGTGTGTGTGTGTGTGTGTGTGTGTGTGTGTGTGTGTGTGTGTGTGTGTGTGTGTGTGTGTGTGTGTGTGTGTGTGTGTGTGTGTGTGTGTATTCTTGTGCAATGAACCTGACAAGAGATTTGCACTGATTGAGCTGTGGCTAGAACCATTATTGTAAAGGGGAAGTGTTTATTATTTACAGACAGTATGGTATCTTTTAATGATGACATTGGCCTTAACTTGTTTACATAGGGGGGGACAAAGTTGCATTTATCGAAAAATGGGATTGTGTAGTTTAAGTGTATTGGAACAGTTTGATTCCAAAATGTTTGGTGAAGGGCTGGGGCAGGGGGGTCTCAAGTCTATTTGAACGTCACCATTGTACACACTATTAATGTTTTTTTTGTTTTGTTTTTTTTAAGATGGACCTCTGATTTTGGAAAGAAACTTCTCTTCAGCCAAGACCTTTGACCTTAATATCATTATTTGTTTGAAGCTATCAAAACAATTGATGACTGTCTTTTCTGTTGTTGTTATCGTTTTGTTTTGTTTTTTTCCATGGCTGAGGCTGGGTCAAAGGCGCCCTGAACATGAGCGATATATCTGATATATCATCAGAGCATTATCACTTCATATTGGCCCAATTTTCTGGGGGTTGCATTTGCTCTGACAATCCCGCTTTTTCATTGGTTTCCAATCAAAGTCCAATTGAGTCTTGATTTGTATGTCACTGTGTTTGTTTGTTTGTATTTTTCTTTCACAGAAATAAAAATGCTTATAATGGCTGTGTGTGTGTGTGTGTGTCTGTGTGTTTTTCTCTGGATTTTTTTCTGGAAATTAATTATTGTTTACTATATCCAGATAGTGATATTCGTGAGAGTTTAGTATTATTATTATTATTATTTTACATCATCCCGGATAGTGTTATCTGTGACCGATTATTTATTTATTCTTACTCCTGTTATTGTATCGTCCCAGATAGTGACATTTTGTGATCGTAAACAGGCTTGATGACGACACCCCCGCGCGCGCGCGCGGGCGGGCGGGCTTCGCGCTCGGCCTTTAAAGGGCGCCTCGCACGCGCAGGCGGCCAGAGGGTGGCGGGGCCGCGCGCGGTGCAGATGTGTCGCAGATCTGCGAGGAAAGTCACGCGAAAGCACGGGGGGGAGGACCGCGCGTGGGAGCGGAGCGGGATCCGACGGGCCTCGCCCCCGTCGCCGACACGGCCACGGGAAAGCTGAAGCCAGGGGAGGCTGGGACGGCGGCGTGCGGGAGGCCCGCTTTTACCTGACCGCACGCACGCACGCGCTCACGCACACGCTCACGCACGCACACACACACACACACACACACACACACACACACACACGCGCTAGGATCCCCGTCATAACACACACTTCCGTCAGGGATGGAGCTGTCGGCGATCGGAGAGCAAGTGTTTGCCGTGGAATCCGTCATTAAGAAAAGGGTTAGAAAGGTAGGGGCACAGTGTGCGTGTCGGTGCTTTATATATATATCACATGTTGTAGATATGAGCTACTCTTCGAGAAAGCCCCCCCGGGACGTTGCGTCGACCACACGTTTGGGGAACTTGTAGGTGCACGTGCGCAAACGACATAACGGTCGAGTCGCAAGCGCTCACGTCACCTCGTATTCGTGGCTCGTTCGAGTCCCCAAAATTAGGGGTCCGTGCACTCCGCGCCTTCCGCATGTCCGCCTTCTGTTTCCTGATCGTATCGTCGGCTGACAAACATGCCGAGGGAGACGATAAATGCTCTTGATATCAGCTCGTAGCAACGACGTCATAATGTGTAGTGTGGATGACGTCATCTGGAATGACGTCACCCACGCAACGCAATAATAAAGAAAATAAAGAAATCTAAAAAAATAATAAATAAATATATATATACAGTATATTTCCAAAGGGAATTATATATATATATATATTTGTAACATTGTATTTTTTATAACTTAATTATAACTGTTAATTATAGTTATTCACCAGTCACACAATCAATTCAACTTAGTTGAAATGTGCGTTGATGTAGAAAGACTTGACTTTCAAGTGCATTTTTTTATAACGTTCTCATATCATATTGTAGGAGCGCCTTGGGCTTCCAATTGAATACAATCCCCAAGTTCAAGTTCAAGAGGTTATTTGTCACTCGGTGTTATTGTTTTCTTGCTACTCAAGCCACATATTTCACCCCGCCTTTCCCCTTAATTGGTTTATTCTAAGGTATCGTTAACTTAACGTTAACGACAACGTTACAGTGTTCATCTGACAAAGAGCCTATTTCTCACACGGAAAAGTGCCCTCCTCAACAGAAATTATGAGATTGTAATGCAGAACCTAGTGTGCTAGTGTGCTCTTTTTAATTTCCCTCTTATTTCCTTGCAAAGCGGAATGGATTTTAATTTCAAAGGCTTCTCGTTGAGACAGTCATTTTTAAGTAGCGCCGTCCGTGTTCGTTTGACAGGAGTGAACCTAAATGTCCATATTACACCATTATGGGCCTTTAAGACTAACAGCCTTGTAAGCAGATATTGTGACAATATTGACATTTTGTAAAATTCCCCATTCATACTGATCATAAATGTTTCCTAGATATAATTTCTCCATTTAACATGTTTTTACATTCGATGGAACCATCCCTGACGCCACCCTCGCACCTTGTGTTCCAACAGGGAAACGTGGAGTATCTGCTCAAATGGAAAGGATGGCCTCCAAAGTGAGTATGTCCAATAGACCTGCAGGCTCCTCTGTATCATACAAACTGTAAGATAAAGAAACGGGCAGCGGATGAATAGTTGAGATAAATTAAGATACTTTAAGAATGCTTTTGGAGGACATTTTAATGACTTTACAGAGTTGTCAGCCAATGGGAACGGAGGAATTAATCTAAGATGTGGTGTGACCTTGATCATGCTGGCCTATCCCTGTTGCGCCTGCAGGTACAGCACGTGGGAGCCTGAGGAGCACATTCTGGACCGGCGCTTAGTGGAGGCCTACGAAGAGAAGTGAGTGGCACCCCAACCACCGTACACTGTTCATCCATAGGAAAAAGAGACAGCTGGCTGGCGGACACGTCAATGAGGAGTCTCAAGCTAGCTTCACACCGAATCCATAGTCCCATCCGACCCCCGTCGAATAAATATATCAAGGAAAATGGGAGCGCTTGTTTCTTTCTAGTAGAGCAGCGGGTAGCTTCATCAGCTGGGCATTTACCATTTTCCATCAAAGAGAGTTTAGAATATCTTTTTATAGTGTTTGCAATGTGCCAACAAAAATGAAAAATTCATGCAATTCGCTTATATTAAAATAATTTATTGATAGTGAATATGGTGACATCAAGTGGTAACATTAATAATGTCCTTTTTATACAGTATTATGTGACTTTTTTTACTTAGTTTTAATCACAGTTCCAATCAAAACTTGACTGACGTAAATGCTGGTCATAGTGTCAGACGGAAACTTGTCGCAAGAGTTGGAAGATTTGAATGCATCCCGGAGCCTCGATCATGTGTGGAACCCGGTATTCCCTGGGAATGAATGGACTTCCTGTTAGTACTTTGTGGTTTGTCAGAGTCGGTGTGAATCAGGCTTTAGGCAATGTGATGAGGGATCAAGGGTTAGCACCTAGCATCACAAAATACTTGATTTATGAAATATCCAGGGACATTTTGTGTTCAGCCTGTTGTAACCGGACGAGACAGAAATCAGAGACCATGACAACAGTTTTGCCTTGTGCAATCTACAGCCTTCTTCAGGCGACACCAGGAGACATCAGTGCTGCCAGGTGATTCGACACCTGTCTTGTGTTTGGTTTTGCCCTGTAGTTTATAGTATGGTAGCAAGTATTCCTCATGTGGAATATAGTCCCAAATAACAGCAGCAGACGCCACAGGTCTATAATGAAGTGACAACCCACATCAGACTGATGTCTCCTGAGGAAGGCTGTAGATCACACGCCGAAACTGCTTTCAATGTTTTTGAACTCCTCTCCTCTCTACGTACAGTAAAATGACTTTCTTGGTTTTCTCAGAGAGCAGAGAGACCGAACTCTGGGACACAAGCGGAGAGGATCCAAAGCCAAAAGATCCCTTCAGCAGGTAATATCTAGAGTCCACTTGAGGTATTTGAGCCTGAACAAGATCAGAGTTTTTTATCCAATCACTGTGAACATGCAAGATCAAAATTGGAAGGCTGCACTGATTCATCAAATTCATCAGACAGACTTGTATAGTAGTTCCAGTAGAACAAGTTTCACTCTGAAAGTGACGACTATAGGTGGTGATGAAAGGTTTGACTCTTTTTTTGAGACTTGGTTCTTCAAGAGTCACTCAGTAAAAAGGGTCTTTGTTCGTTTGATTTAGTTGGTGTGTAGCCCGGTGGGCGAGGGAGAACTTGAACAATGAATGAGGGTGAGAAGAGTCGGTTTGGCTCTGTGTTGTGAATGGAATTCTCAAAAAAAAACCACATAAAATTCTGTCAAATCCAGAATTATAACCACAGGTAAACATTTTTCTGACATTTTTATTGGTTAAAAGGAGAGTTGCATAGTAATGTGAGATTATTATGTTGGTTGAGAAACACTGCAGTAGAATAGAGTATAAGCTACCGCATCAATGTGGTTTCCATTTGAGTGGTAGTCCTGCGTTTCCTCAGGAAACACCACTCGCAGGCAGCGTTATCAGTATATACTCAGTGGACTCTCACCTGTATCTTCATCCCTCTCCCGTTGTCCCCAATTTGTGTTATTCGTTAGAACACCATATACACTATGGACCTCCGAAGCGCACACAAGGTCCCAGAGAAGCCCGAGTCTCGCCTGCGTCTCGCCCTGAACCGCTCACTGGATCCTCAGGCCGAGGATCGCCCGTACGAAAGCTGCCGGCGGATCCCTCCCTCCCGGCTGGGGCATCAGAAAAGCCAACCCCAAGGGACGGGGTTCCAGTCCGTCAGGTCAAGCCCCACCAGAGAAGACTGGGATGGACGAGAAGAAGAGGACGAGGAAGAGGAAGAAGAGGAGGAGGAAGAGGAGGAGGGAGAGGAGACAGAGGAGGAGGGGAGGGATGATAAAGAAGAAGAAGAGGACGATAGTATTGAATTGGAGCAGGAGGAAGATATGATGACGACAAGGTCAGAGACTTGTGAAGACATTGTTAATGGTAAGTGTCTTCAATTCGGACCGATATTGAAACGCCGGTATATTCCTGCACCCATTATTGCTGTATTATGCAGCGTGCTTTTTGTACTTGTGTCACTTGTTGGTATAAAGGTCACAAATTGGTATCTCTATTTTTGGTTTTAAAGAACCCCCCCCCCCCCCCCCCCCCCCCATCACCACCCCCTCCACCCACCCCAGTTTGTCTCACTACTCGTGATGTCATTAGATAAACTCCTACTCATACATAAAGCCGATCAGATCAAATCATCAACTTGTGAAGCCGCGCCCACCCATTGAGCTGACCTTGGGCTAGACCACTCCCTCGCACTCCTCCAGATGATTGAGAATCGTTATGAATAATGCTATTAGAAAACATGATATTAGTAATTTACAAATAAAAAATGTTTGAATGTTTTAATGTCAAAAGTTTGTATAATGTGGTGTTTGTAGAGAGGTTTGTAGACATAAAAAAAAGGTAAAGAGTGATTGGTTTGATGATTTTGTGGCGTGTTTTAAGTCAGCCAATCAGGAGAGGGATTACAGAACCTGTTTAGCTTCTCTACTCTAATTGACTCATTCACTACTTGATTGAGGAACTAGAGGTGATGTGGAAGTTTTGTGTTTTAGTTTTGTTTTTTAAAGTTACTGGAACATACATAATATAAAAACACAACATCAAATGTTCTACATAACATCCATTTTGTGTCATCCCTGCTTTGTTTTACTGGAAGCACTCGGATATACTGATGCGGACAAACGCGACGCTGTCTGAGTTGGTCAGCTCGACGTCCGTCAGAGCAAGGGATAAAGTATCCGAGTGGAGTCGAGAGAGGTTAACTCGATAGCAGACACGTGACGGGACTTGATGCAATCACTGCCTTGGCTCAAACACTCTCAGGGGTCCAGACTTAAGGTTTTTCCCCATCGTCCCGAAAAACAACGAACTGCCCGGAAGTGAACACGGACGTCCCAAATTATAAATGTTTATTTACATTAGAATTACATTCCAGTTAGTTCAAGTCACTCAAAGTGGTTCTTGGTGGCCGTTCACAGGATTAGGAAATACAGGAAGTTTTCCCTCACACACCGTGCATTAAAACCGACTCAATCCAATCGAACGGCTCTTTTTACTGAGTGACTTGTTAAGAACCGACTCCCAAAACAGAGCCAAACCTTTCATTGCTCATGGAACCTTTCTTCAGAGAACCTGAGAAGACGTGCTCTGCTGTAGCCCGCGACTGTGTTTGACATTTGCAAAAAAATATTTTTACAATAAAATCCCTTTCCTCCAGGGGCAAATTTCTGTTAGTCCCATACACAACATAATCCGAAAAGTCATTAGAAAGTTGGATCCTCCCCCATTGGTCAGGTTTTGCATAACAAGATACAGTATGTCACACTATGTCATGTTTACCATTTTCCATGAATGAGAGTTTAAAACCTGCTTTATAAAGTGTTTGAAAAGTGCAAGAAAAGGAATGGCAGCACAACTCACTGATATAAAAAGAGATTAATTGATAGTGAATATGGTGACATCCAACGTTTATTATTATACACACGTGACTTTTCTACTTAGTTTTAAGCCCGGTTACAACAAAAAAAAAAACTCCCGTCACAACTTCCAGTAGTAGGATTAGGTGTGAAGCCGGCTTTGGCCTTGAGCGTTGCCCTATCTTTATCTCTCCTTCTCTCTGCCGTGCGCCGTTTCCCCCCCACGTTCCTCTTCTTGAACCTTCAGGCCGGAGGCAGCAAGCGGAAGGGTGGAGCCGCGCCATTGGACCGAAGGAGGGGGAGGAGGAGGAGGACAGGGCGTCGGAGAGGCCGGGCGACTGGAGACCCGCCGTCGGCCCGGGTGAGGTGACCGTCACCGACATCACCCTCAACTCCCTCACGGTGACTTTCCGAGAGGCGCTCGCGGCCACGGGCTTCTTCAGGGACTGGGCACTGGAGGTCTGAGGTCGAGGCTGAGGAGTTTGGGGGATGAGGAGGCGTAGCGTAGACTCTCTAGAAACTACAGCGTGGCAGGCATGGCAGTCAGTCCCGTACTAACACATAGCGATGTTGCCCGTGAGTGGCAAACACATCTGTTAATACTGTACCACATGTGATTTAGTCTTAGTATGAGATCCAGATGACAGGATTTTCCTGCATGCCTCTACTCAACCTACTCAACCATATCAACGTTATTGATATACATCCAATCTTCTGTGTTCACCTGATATGCCTAGGCCTCTCCGGAACCAAGCGAGCAAAGGGGTTGTACGCTAAAAGTACAAAAACTAACCCTGAGACTCGAGAAAAGAGGGTGAGGAATTGCACTGAATACATTTCATTCATCTTAAACTCCTTTACAGCGCTGACTTGGCTTTGATTTTGGGAACGAACATGTCTAGCAGAGAAATACGTGATTCAATAAAAAATATTCCAGAAGTTCAGTTTGAAGAGAATACACCAAGACAATATCCCCACCCAGACCTGCTCAAGACCCAACGGGTGAATTTATGGATTTGCGACCCCCCCCCCCCCTTTTTTTGACGTGTAAAGCGCCGTCAAAATCTCCCTATGCTGGCATCGTCCTAATTGTCTGAGGCATATTTATTTATTATAATTATTATTTATTTAGGTCTCGAGATCCCCAGTTGACAATGAAGCCACGTGAAACGGAAGTGCCTGACGTTGAATGTTTTTATTCTGGTCGGTGGACCCAAAATGATGCTGCTCATTCCCTAACGTGCACACCAATCCCTTACAGCCCAACCTGACAACAGATGAACAGAAAACCACCGTCTAGGCTTCAGTAAGTGTCCCAAAACGCTGTCATTCCCACGGGGGTTCAGATAAATGATATAAATTATACAAGATCCCTACACACTGACTGTCCCAGGTTGTTGGGGGTTTTTTTTGCGTTGAAACATGAACTACAGTACGAACAGAAATACAGCAAGGGGAGGAAATGAACTTGTATTTTTAAGTGATTATTTTTCTATGTTGACCTGAATGTAATCCGTTGGGAGATCCCTGGGGAGAAACTTGTGCGCATTTGTCACGCAAGACAACCGAATAGCTTTTATACAGTGTGTTGATAACCTGCCATACTGACACCCAAGCTAACTTACCAGTGGCAACAAATATAAGCACCTTGGTTTGATATGGCCTGTTGTCGTCGCTTGTGCTGCTTTCATTCAATGCTAACTGAAGAACTTTGCACTTTATGTGATGTAGTCAACCTGCATATGACCTGCTCTTGACTATACAGTCCCCATGAATGGAATATTTATATTCTAATACTGAAAATAAATGTTGCACATGTTTTATATCACTCGAGTGTTGTGGTCAATTGCAAACCCCAACATCTTAAGCAGAGGTTCAACTTTGTCCTGTGGATCTGATGCGCAACACAATCAAAGCGCGTTCAATTGCTACTTGATTGGGAAGGTTCGACGCATACGCAACGAAGACACAAAGCTGGAGTCGCCAGCGGATGGTGTACGAGTGAACGGGAAGAGGATTTGAAAAGAAGCAGAAGAGGAAGGAGTACGGGACTAAAACAGATCCACAAACATTCCAAAACAAATGTCGAGTCACCTAACAAATGAAGGCAGCGTGGTTTGTATCTGCAAATATATGCTCTATCTGCGCCGCCGGCTTACAACTCGTGTGTCGTCATCCGTTCGTTCATTTAGCATCTTTGAATGAAAATGGGTTTGTCGACCTTTCAGCGTTTCCCAGGAGATGGCGGTCATGCGCCGTTTTTCGGTGCCAGGCAACCCGCTGTTAAACTGAACAGCAGAAGAAGAGCGACGCGCGGCGAACACCTCGCCCTCGAACCACTGAAGAGTATTTATCACGCCAGACACGCAGGCCGATGAAACCCATTCTCTGCTTTGCACCCATCCGGGCTCGTCCTTCGCCGGTCAGGCGACGATGTTGTGCATGTTTTTGGTGGAGGTCCTTACTGATGCTGCATGGAGGAAACCCCATGTGAGCGCAGGGAGAACATGCAAACTCCACACAGAAAGGCCCCTAATCGAGAGATAACCCAGTGGAGCGCAGCGCCAACAGCGCTCCAGGCGGGAATCGAACCCAAGCAGCGGTGCAATGTTTCAATTATTATTATTATTCAGTTATTTAATTCTACGCTGGGCATAAAAGTACTGCAGCAGTCTGGGACATGGGCTGCGCCAGTATTTATTAGTCAAAGAGCCACAACAAATTCCATGCGCAACCAACAGGTGGGATTCAGTAAAGGCAAAAATGCTGCAAAACTCTGACAAATCGAGTGACGTCCTTCTCTTTCTACCTTGACACTGACAGTTCAACATCCAGCATCTGATCCGCTCCGGCAGCCACGGTTCCAGGTACAAATTCTTCTTCTGCTGTTTACTGGAAAGAGGGCGGTCATCACTTCTCATTTCATTTAAAAAATCGTACAGGTGATGATATACCAGTTGTCAATTAGGCACAGATACCGATTTACAGACACAAATCACGGCCTCTTCATTTGCGTACCGTGTTATACCAGCTACGTAACTTGACATTTGTTTCGTGAACGCTTATGAGAGTTTATTACATTTATCAGACGCTTTTACCCAAAGCGACTTACAATTATTCAAACACCGACGGACGCAGCCATCAGGAGCAATTAGGGGTTAAGTGTCTTGCTCAAGGACACTACAGCATCCTAGCAGGAGGAGCCTGGGATCGAACCAGCAACCTTTAGATTACTAGACAACCAGCTCTACCTCCTGGAGGTTTTGTGCTAAATTGATTTGAAACATTTTATATATATATATGTGTGGGTGTGTGTGTGTGTATGTGTGTGTTCAAAGCTACTGCTGTTTGTGAAAACAAGACACAGCCTTTTACTTTGGTCCAATTGACGCTAGAGGTATTATTTTTTGTAAGTATTCATTCTACATAAATCTAAGTATATATATATATATATATATCTTCATTTGTGATATATTCGATTTCACTAGACTCCAATTCTACAGACGAAAAGGCAAATTAATTTGTAATATCTTGTTAAAGATATTTCTGAATTGTTGAATTGAATTAATTGGATTGAATTGTCAACCCCCCCCCCCCCCCCCAAGTAAATAAATAAATAAATAAACAAACAAACAAATAAATAAAAGCAGCAGCACTAACTTCCGCGACTTCCGTTTAGTTTGCATTTCCGCATTAAAGTCATGCGCGGGGTTCGTTCAAGAGGTTCATGCTGGAGTAAGATGGCCACATTAAAACACGAAAGTGAAATTCTCCAAGGAGAAGCTAAACTTCGGGGCTGCTTTTATTAACATGTAGAAAAGAGGGCATATCAAACAGCCTGATCGTAGGGGTAAACATTTTCAAGGATTTTACACGCATGTGTTCACCTTATCTTATCAACCGGAAGGAATTTCATTTTAAAACAAACGACAGCACCACAGTGAGATATTTTTCCCCAATGGTACAAACATACTTTAATGTACAATTAATTTATTGGCAAAAAAGAACTCAGACCACCAGAATAACTTAAAAAAAATAAACTAATGAAAATGGAGCAACAGTTAATTCGTTTTGCTTCTTCCCAGCAAGCACCAAATGTTTTTCCTTTCCTTTTTTTTTTTTTTTTAAACAAAGAGAACAAAAGAGTGGTCAAAGATTCCATTTGAGTACACATGAAATATTTAAATAGTCTTACTTCCAGTCTCTTTCGGAGAAGAAATGATAAAAACTAAATATTTGTTCAGTTGCCACCGGTTTGTACAGTGATTCAGTATGTTTACATCTATAGGTCATGTACATTAAACATTTCTTCAAAAATTACAAAAAAAAAAGTAAATAAAAAATGGCATGATATTCACCACCGCCTCCCCAGTGCAAACTGAATTGGCAGTCTGCAGTTTCATTTTTGCATCGCTTAGAACGTCTGCAGTAAAAAAAAAAAAAAAAAAAAAATGGTTTGTCTTAATAATTCCTGTAGATTCAAGTTTTATTTCCAAAAAAAAAAAAAAAAAAAAAGAAAAATTAAATAATATATCTGTATATAAAAGACAGTTTTTTTCCTTGTGTTTTATAAAATAAGTCTCAAGATATATTGCCACCTGGTTGTTTGAGACCCCACCCCACCTCGACTCCACAAAAACAAAACAAATGATTCACCTAAATCCAGCCTTTGCAGAAAAATAGTCAGCGTGTATATATATTGTCTTCAGTTCTCTCCATAAAAAGCTAAATGACCAGATTCTTTCCAATCACACCTGTTATTGGCCTCCCACCTGCATAAACCATTTTATTAATATTTTTTTAAATCACTGTTCTGTTTGTGTTTTTATGTCCATGGTTGCGTGTTTGTGTGTGTTCAGGTCACGGACATCTTTTTGTAAAAGGTGTGTAACTTGTTACAAAGACCCCCCCCCCCCACCCCCACCAAAAAGGTTTTGTCTCAAAAATACCAGGAAAAAGGCGCATTGGTGCTCAAGACCTAGTACACCCCATACTGTACCTCTCAAAAAGATTTTTTTTTTCTTCACAAATCGCAATACTGTACAGTGGCTCAGGAGTATTTTTTAAGTTATTATAGACACAGCGAAAGAAATTCAGATCAAACAGGAAATAAGAGGAAAAAAAAAAAAACACAAGCAGTGAAGAATTTCTCTCCGGTCGTAAGTCTGTACAGTTGATCATTTTCGGTTTTTAATACAAAAAAAACCAAAAGAAAAACCAACAAAAAAAGAAAACAAAAACAAAAAAGATTATTTAAGTCCATCGATTTTTCTTTCTTTGTACAGTAATAACATTAAATAAAACCTTAGCTTTGAGGTGGTTGGGAGAGTATTTGGAACTGGGGGTGGTGGGTGGGGGTGACTGTGGAAGAGAATGAGAGCAAAGAAACTAATGAAGGAGTCGGGGGGTTTACGCCCCCCTCCCTCCGCACACAATAAAACCCCCCAAAAACAGCTGCATTCACTTTGTTTTTTTCCCTCCTCTGTGCATTTGTGTTTCCTTGAATTATGTACACAGCCATTTCAGCTCTGTTCCACTTGAAAGCTTGGAAGAGGCGTGGAGGCTTCACGCGTCCGTCGTGATGGGCGGGGGGGGGGGAATTTTGGAGAAAATGGGGGGGGGGATCATGTGT
This sequence comes from Zeus faber, assembly GCF_960531495.2. Lineage (NCBI taxonomy): Eukaryota > Metazoa > Chordata > Actinopteri > Zeiformes > Zeidae > Zeus > Zeus faber. The sequence continues at coordinate 4,790,504 of NC_137207.1, forward strand.
GTCCCTCTTTCCCCGGAACGCAAAACGCACAGAAAAGGTCGAAACTTGACTTGGAACGCTCCAAAATAGGCTTTCACACTCTCTCTCTCTCTCTCTCTCTCTCTCTCTCACACACAAGCGCGCGCGCACACACACACACAAGCGCGCGTGCACACACACACACA
>NC_137207.1:4793167-4834456 GCF_960531495.2 Zeus faber
AGAGAACCTTACGCCTCCAGGGCCACCTTGCTGAGGACCTCCAGCTCCAGCAGGGCCGCCCTGGCCTCCTTGGTACCTAGCCGCCCTCTGCTTGATGAAGGCGGCCATGAGGACGGGGTTGGAGCGGAGGATGTTGAGCACCTGCTGTTGCTGTAGGGTGGAGCTGGGAGAGCGGAGGGTTCGCAGGAGTTCTTGTAGAGCTGCCTGGGGCAGATTTCCTGACCCAGCTGCCCCTGCCATTGCAGCAGCGGCCCCTGCTGCGCCCCCTGGGCCCCCCATGAGCTGCATCAAACCACGGTTGGCCACTTGCTGCTGTTGCTGAGGCAACTGCTGCTGGGTAACCGCTTGCTGTTGCTGTGGTGTCATGTGACCCATCATGGCTGGCCTCTGCTGGGGGTTCATTGCTGGTCCACCGGCACCCCACTGCTGGTTTGAAGGCTGCAGCTGCCCACCAGCTCCCTGTTGGACCTGCTGAAGCTGCTGCTGGACTTGGGGCGGCAGCTGGGCCTGGGGGCCTCCTTGCTGCATGCTTGCCAGCATCCCGGGCTGCTGGGGGTCTAACATGGTTCTGCCAGCCACTCCCTGACCCTGGAGGGGCATGCCCTGCACACCCACCATCCCGGTTCCAGGGTGCGTCACGGCCATTTGGGCCTGGGGGTTCTGGTGGTGGGAGTGCGGCGACATCATGCCCCCCTGGCCCTGTCTCTGGAGGATCTGGGCCTGGGCCTGGGCCATCTGTCTCTGGGTTTCCGCTAGCCGCTGGATCTTTAGGGCTGTCTCCACTGCCGCCAGGGGGGGCCCTTGCTGCTGGCCCTGAACAGGTATAGGGCCCTGTCCCGGGTTGGCTTGCTGCTGTTGCTGTGGGGGCGTGCTTGGTCCCAGACCTGGTTTGCCTAGAGACGGATGGAGTGGAGAGGCTCCTGTGGGTCTAGCTGAGTAGGGCGGCAAACCAGAGGGATGCTGTTGGTGCTGAATCTGTGGCACCATCTGCTGCTGTGGAGAGTTCATTATCCCTCCTGCACCTCCCACTCCTCCACCCATGGGTGAAAACTGGTGATGGAGGTGGTGCTGCGGAGGCATGGCACCGCCTGGCTGCTGTTGCTGTTGCTGCTGCTGCAGCTGTTGTTGTTGTTGTTGTTGTTGTCCGGGGCTCCCCATTCCCCCAATCCCGACTCCCTGTTGCTGGGGCATTGTGGGCATGTTGCTCTGGGTGGGGGTTTGTGGGGTAGGAGGCTGTGTGCCCACTGAAGTCGGGGTGCTGGGACCAGTTGCTCCGTTGTTGCCGTTGGGCCCTGGGGAAGGCAACCCCCCTGGTGCCCCCCCTGGAGGAGCCTGCCCCACCCGCTGCATGCTGGCCACCCTCCTCCTCAGCATCTGCGCCTGCTGGAGGCGGTGCTGCAGCTGCTGCTGCCGCAGCTTTTGCTTAATATTGAGGCAGAAGGGCACAGGGCACTTGTTCTCTTGGCAGTGCTTGGCGTGGTAGCAGCACAGGGCGATGAGCTGTTTGCAGATGGGGCAGCCACCGTTGGTCTTCCTTTTGCAGGCCTTTGTGTGCTGCACCACCCTCTTCATCTTCTGGCAGGACGGCAGGGAGCAGTTGGCGTTGCGACACTGGCATGCGTGCACCAGCGACTGGATGCAGCGCTGGATGCTGAGGCGCCGTGAGTCCCCGGGACTTTGGGTGGCCGCTGCCGCCTGGTTGTTGCTCTCGTCGTCGAGGCCAAGACCCAGCTTTTCCATCTTGTGCCGGTGGCCCTTAGTGTTGTAGCAGGTGATGCACAGGTCATAGTCCTGAAACAGAGAGCAGGCCACTGTTGGTCAGAAATCTGGTTCCTGGTAGCATTACAAAGCAAAAGTTTGTCATCAATAAGGTTTATACTGCGGAAACTGGTCATACGAGGTTAAACAATCGTCCATACTGGAAGAAGGTCTAAAGAGTGCTGCAGTGTTACTGCATGGTAAGACTAAAAAGCCCAAAAAAATATACTTCCCTTATTTGTATCATGGCCAGGGTTGCAACAACTCAATTTCAACACTTTATTTTTGTCTAGGTTAGAATTCAAGACAAGACAAATCTGGCCAAAAAAATAAAAAACATCATCCAAAATGCACCCCACAGAATGTCAAGAAACATACACCTTCAAATCAGGGCTGGAGAAAATTTGTTGCCCATCTTGTGTGGTCTTGGTTGCTTCGTTGTCAACCAGCACAGTATCTAACTCTAGATAGTGATCAATCAATTTACCTACTGATCTCACTCAATTATGAACAGAATTAAGATTTGTCTAACCACCATCTCAAAGTCAGTACTGGACCCTGCAAAAGCCCGTACACAACTGAAATGTTTCATTCAACATGGAGACATGGTGGGGCCCCACCCTTACCTCGCAGACGGTGCAGTGGAAGCGGGTCTCCACGTGGTGCTTGCACTCGTTGCAGGTGTAGACAAAGCGGTCCTGGCTCTGGTTGTGCAGCTCCACCAGCATGCACATGGAGCTCCACTTGGACCGGCGGAGGGAGCTGAACTCCAGGTGCTTGTCCCTGGCCAGGGTCAGGAAGGCGTCTCGGCCGTCCATCAGGTCGCACGCCATAAGGGGGTCCGGGTCTGTGATAGGGGGCAGAGCGTTGGCCATGGGCCCTGCCATCAGCCGGATCACAAAAAAGACCTGTGTAAAATAAGAAACAAGAAAACAAGAGCAGAAAAGAATGCAGTGTGAATACTAGTCTCCGAGTGTCACTTTAAGAGGCTAATTTCCCAACAATGTACCGGAACTAAATGATGAGGAACCATTTAGGAACTTTCTGAAACAGGAACCTTAGGTTCCGGAAAGAGTTTTTGGTTGCTTTCCAGCTGCGCCTAGGAACGGTGGAGATTATGTTGCCATGTCATTCGATACCATCTTGCTTGCAAGGACTTTTTTGGGACATATCTAAGTGAACTATCCAACTAATTTCCTCCTGTGGAAAAAGGCCTCTGTTCCTAGGCACTGGGACCTACGTTTTTGGGTTCCTGTGGTAGAAAGGGGTTCTGACGTACATACGCAGTTTTATATTTCATATTTAGAGGACACGATGAATTGTAAACAACACTATGTTGTGTAGCTTTCTTTGGGAAAAGGTGATTGTCTCCTCTGTAAAAATAATGTCTTCATCAATTAATGTATGCTCACTAACAGTGAGTGTCACAGCTCGCCCATAAAAGGCATAAAAAGTGTCCAACACTTTTCTTTAAAGGATCTTTTTTTGACTGCCCATTTAGACCGCTTTTCTGCGGGAAAGGGGGACCCCGCCACCAACGAGTATCTGATGAAGCAAATATTGAATTGATTGAATGGTTGTTTCTTAAAAAGTTCCACCAAAATAAATAAAATAAAAAAACAGACAGACAGACTGATAGATAGACAGACAGATAAATGAATAAATATATATAAATTTATATCCTTCGGATTAACTTAAAGTGAAAGCTGAGAAGTAAGCAATGTTTGTCCGGAAATGACTGTTCTACTCTTCCATTTTATTCGCTTTGCAGGAACAAAGCCCAGGGTTACCTCTTTGTGTTTCTCCATGGTCGCGTAGAGCTTCTGCGAAAGATCATTGGAGACATTGGGCATCCCAGGCTTCTTCTTGTTAGCTCGGCTCAGGCTGCTCTTGTTCTTGCTCGTCTTCTTGTTGTTTTTCTTCTTGGCGTTTTTACTGTCGCCTTTTGTGGCCTGTGTAGGAAGAGGGAGGGAAGGGAACAACGTTTGTGGCCTGTTGGATGACGAGACGGACTGCGGCATAGCATTGGCATAGCATTGATGATTTTGACCGGATCGACTTTAAGGAACATTTATTGTTGATAAAATCAATGTTTATTTGATCAATGAACACTAACACTATAGTGATGCTATGAAAGAATTGATGACTGGAAAATAATTGTTATGGAAGTGTCCATTCGTCATCGTAATTGATATACCTTTAAATAAGTTTGTCAATTAAAGGCTAGCATTTTTTTTTGCCATTTCTATGGACCGCCCTGCTATAGTATAATACATTGTACAGTCAGTGCCATATGTTAAAAATAACAGATTTCTGCACGAATTTTCAAGCTCTTGTTAACAGTATTTGGCAAGTGTTGTAGGATTATCCAGGCTGCCACGCCCACTCACCACCAAATAAAAATATTTATTTTACACTCGTTCTACCTCTTTGAAACAGAGTGACTGCAGCCTTTTGACTATGAATCTAAAATCCTCCGCCTGCCACTAGCTAGTAGTGCTTTGTCCATCACTGGTTGCCATGATGTGGATAATGCAAGCTGTTCCAATTATCAACCCCCAATTATTAACCCCAATCGTTAACCCCAGAGAAAATAATCGTCAAGCTAAAGGATGGCGGGAATTCTTCACTCAAATTCCACTTTCGTGATTTCAGCAGCATTGCAGTTTCAGTATGTTTTTATGTTTCTGCAACAGAGCTCAAATGCTTACGTCTATACTCTCGTTGGAGGTGCTGTTCTCTTCCCTCTTCCGCTCCTCCTCCTCCTGCTCCAGCTCCTTGATGCTCTCCTCCAGGACGTTAGGCCAGAAGTCGCCCTCAAAGTACGGCAGTTCCTTGGCGCTGGTTAGCCGATCCTCAGTGGCCTGCTTGAATATATCCTGAGTTGGGGGGGGGGGGACAACACAACAAATCTATCTTGGGCCACAGATATAACTGAACCCTATCGCTTAGAGCAGGGGTTCCCACTCTTTTTCGGCTTGCAAGCTACTTTTAAAGTGACCAGGTCAAAATGATCAACCTTTATTAAAAAATGCTAAATATATTTATTTATATGTGTATACTGAGTATACTTCATTTATACAATATATGTTGGCGTACCTTGCATCCCTGCATGAACCCTTACGGCACAATAGCATTAAATACATTTATGGTCACTACCTTACTCTGATGACTTGCACTGAATGGAGCTGGCCAGGGTTGCATAGTCCGGACAATAGCTGCTGGTAGCCAGCCTCAAGCAGGCTTCCAAATGATCATCCGTCATGGTGGAACGCTATTTCGACTCAATAATCTTCATGTGGGAAAAGGCTGACTCACATAAATAAGTAGAGCCGAATAATGCAGTCAAGGAGGTAGCACATTTCCTCATGTTTGGGTAATTTTGCTCTGTGAGTAAGTTCCAAAATGGTCCATGAGCCCTGGACTTGAGCTGAATGTCAGCCTGTAGTGTCAACATCTCAACCTCCACTGCAGACAAGTTCAGGTGAAACAGTTTTGCAATTTTTGATGCAAGTGAATCAACCTCAATATCTTCCCTAAATGGGAAGCACATAAATGTAGCAATTGGCTTGAGTAAAGCACCTTGAAACCGTTTGTCAAAGTCTGACAGACAGTTTTCAATTTGCTCTGTGTAGCGCGTACTGTCGGGCTCTCCTCGCACCCCTCCCCTCCCCTCCCCTCCCTGCCTTCCCTTGGGTCTCCAGCTTTAATGCAAGGTTTTGAAAGTTCCCCAAATCATGGCGCTGCAGCTTTGAGGACCGAAGTTGCACTACTGAACTGAACTGATCATGTTGACCACGGTTCTGTCTTTTCCTTGCAGATTTGTTTTTATTTTTATTTTTTTATTTTTGGAATGGCGTGCTATCTACCCGCAGTACCTCGCGATCTACCGGTTGATTGCGATCGACGTATTGGGCACCCCTGGCTTAGAGCATCTGCTCTAGGGATGTGTCAGTTGCTTGTGATTACTTTTTTTGTTCGTTTTGTTTTTGTGGGGGTAGACACACAAAAGGCAAAGACGCTCTTGTGTAGAGCTTGACATACTGGACCAGTTGAACAGATGTGGCTGCCAAATGCAAATCAAATCCTTATATGGACAAAGGTGAAGATCATGGATGATTGCATTTCAAAGCTGCTCTCTCTATGGTGCAAACAAACGTATGTTTAATATCTGAACGTTTCAATGCTTGACTAGTTATTGCTCTAAATAGTCTTTGCCAATCCTATTGTGACGTCTTAAGCTTGGGCCACCTTACGTGACTTTCAAGGCTGATTTGACAACGATTGGAGATCAGGCTGAGTCGGGGTAGACGTACTGTAGAATCGTAGCAGTCATTGACATGTGTGCGTCAAGTGACTCAAATCTGTCTCACTACAATCACAATCGGTTAGGTCATGATTCAATCAAACATGTTTGATTTTATTGGGGCTAGTCTTTCCAAAATCCTTTGGTGCATGCGTGAGAATCTTGCGATTGGCAGTGTACAACAAAACTCCCTTCGACTGTCCTCCGTCTTTAGATTAGTGCTCCTCAAAGACAGCAGTTATGTGTGTGCACAGAAGAGACAGAAAATCTGCAAATGTCAGTCGTTAAAATGTGCCCCATTCAATCTTTTCATTGTCGTTCCCGTTAGAAAATAAACAAACAAAATAAATAAATACACAAACAAATAAGAATCAGGTAATGTGGCCTCAGCTTAAGATGGATTGTAGACCTCAAACATAAACGTAAATCTTCATCCAAAGCCCGGCAGCTTTGTGTACCTTATAGTCGTGTACAATCCTCTCTGCCACAGCTTTGTCCAGCATCTTCTTGTACCACTCCTGCAGGCGTTTGGGTTTCGGGATCTTCTGGTCCATGGGATGACAGTGGAAGATGTAGTCGTCTCCCTCGCTGGGCGGACAGGCCCAAATGTGACCCGTCGTGTAGCTGCAGAGGGGGAAGAAGCGCGCACAAATTGTTGGCCACGGTGGCAAATTGTAGTGGGGATAACGTGCGCACAGGAGGGCCTGGGTAACGTTGGAGATTATTTTTTATCTGATTTTTTAAAAAGCCTCAGCTTTGTTGTTTTTGTCCCCATCATGTGAATTTGGTTTATGTCTTATTATAATTATAATAACCAACATTTTAATAATTGGTGTGTCCGTTTAAGGTGTGTAATAAAACCACCGCTCACCCCAACCTCTTCACATACTCCAGGTAGCCGATCAGGATCTCGTGGTAGACTCCTGTCCTCAGACAGCGAGGCCGGAAGAAGTGCACACTGTCCAGGTAGGAGATGTACACTCGCCTTTGGGGGGAAAAATTTGAAGAAATAAACTAATGTCAATTAGAGAGTAATAGTATTTGATTCATTATAAAACTCCTTAAATATTATTATTTTTTAAGGCGGGGTATTTTTTTGAACACGGTATTAACAAGAAAAGTTCTAGCTGTAAGCAGCTATTACATAAGCTTTTGTTAAGCAGCGAGTTGGGCTAAGCTAAGAGTTAGCTTAGCCCATTTCTTATTATTGAAGAGTTACTTTGACGAAAAGCAATTTTAGGGAAATTTGAATAAACTACAGAACAGGGATGTAACGGTATACCATTTTAAGTAATTTTAAGTTTAACATTAAGCTATACTGCGGTACAAGCAACCACGGTTCTGAACCATTAGCCTTACCCTGTAATACCATGTCCACAATATACATTTATGTTACAAAACTGAAGATGAACTTTAATTCACCCTCACCTTATGTTGCTGCTGGGCGGTAGCAGACGGCCAATTGTTGTAATCATCCATCCAATAAGTAATTTCCCAAAGCTACGCGTTGCGCCATCTTTATATATACGTGCTTACATGCGCACACAACTAAAGTAAAGCACCATGTCGTAAAATATTGGCCTAAAGCAGTTTTCTGCTTGCTTATTTTGACTCTACTGTGAATTTGAGAGCCCCAACAAGCGCCTCCCAGTGCTGCACTACGTCAGAGGCTTTACCATGCGTTTTCCTTTTTTAATATAAAGCGGGGGGGGGGAGAATTAATACCGTGAAATAGCATATACCACGGTATTTTGGTAGATACTTAATACCAATGGTAGATACCATTACATCCCTACTACAGAAGAGCCTGTCGGCTTTAGTCGGCTTTAGGGACTTCTACTGTGAAAGCACTAATTATTTCTAGTGCTTTCACAGTAGAAGTCCCTCGAACTGAAGTTGGGGAAAAACAACTCAATAAACAATTTGAATAAACAATTTATAATTTCAAGATAAATGTTCTTAATTCATCCACCACAAACTAATTTAACCAAGATTAGGAACATATAACCTTATTTATTAAGGGAAATGTTCACAGTATATTTTACGGGAAAACCTTTGTTAAGAATTTGATCTAATTTGATTTTATCCTTCATTAATATTTAATTTAATTATTAACCAACAATGGAAGAGTCGAAAGCTTTAATTACAGTCAGACGTGTTTATGCATTACGGTTCAAATTTGGATACTATTAAAAAAATGTGTACAACAGAGAAGTTTTAATCCCCCTGCCAGTCTTTCAGGGCTGGTTGCCAAAAAAAGAAAACATTCACTCTTACACACACAAAAATGCCCACCCCAAAAAACATATACTCACCTCTGGTTGGGAGGAGGGCAGTCAGAGCCATACTCTTGGACATGCATGCCGAAGAAACACACCTCAGCCCCATCAATGTCCTCAAATGCAAAGAGGGCTTTAGTCCTGTAAGGGAACGACTCTGCCATCTCGCCGCTGTCCACAAACCTGGAAACAGAAGTGCGTTCAAACCCATTAGGTTACCCGGATTAAAGTAAATGTTACGTTTTTGATACGTTTTCCATTTTTGGAAACCATCCGTTGAGAGTCCACTTCCCTCAGGTTCCACTTGCTGTGGCCTAGTTTACCTACCTGGACTTCATTCCTGGTTTGACCTCCACCACCTTGTCGGAGACGTGGACCACCCGGATGGCGACCTCGCCCGACTCCGGATGGCTCTGCCTCTTCAGGTAGTCGTTCACCCTTGTCTCCAGGTAACAACCCAACTTTGTCTGGGGCAACCCTGAGGAGAGCGAGAGAGCGGAGGTTGGGAAAAAAGTTTATTCAAGATGGATGTATGGCAACCCACTCAATAGAAACAATCCCTCATCATTTTATTGACAAGTTTTTCCAAATAGTTTTACTTTTTTTCCCCATTTTCAAAATACCATTTTAAATAATTATGTTATTTATTGTTAGATTCCGCCCATTTTTTTCGTCTTAATTTTTCTCTTATTGTCAATGCTATTTTCTGTTTACCTCTGCCCTGGGGACAGGAGGGAGGAAAGGGTGGGGGAACAGGGACGCTTATGTAAATTTGTTACTTTTACATTCTTTTCGTCATGTTGGAAAACATATAAAACCCAAGAAGCTTTATAAAGAAAAAATGACAGTACTCCAGAAAGCTAATTCAACCAATCTCCCCAATATTTCCACATAAAATTGCCAAGTGTATTTTTGCCGCACTTTTTCCCCACATAAAATCATCCAATCTACACAACCATTGTTTGCCAGATAAATGACATTACCACATCATGCTTTTAAAGTAATTTTAGAGACATTTTAACAGCACTCATGTCCCTTTAATGACATACTAGTAATAACTTGGGTCAATTGGATTTTTTTGTTTTATCATTTAAAAAAAAAAACTACATATGAAGACCCGCGTAAAATATAAAAAAATCTCTATAAAGTAAGCTCAATTTGAAACCACTGTCATTTGTTAAAGTCCATTCATTTGAGGAGTTTTGTGGCTCAAAAGTCTTAAAATGTCAGGCGGTGCCTTACTGAATATAAAACTATAAATGCATGTATCTCAATATTTCTTTACTCCCCTTTAAAAACCTCATTTGTCACTTGTTCACTCATACCTATTCACTCATTGTTATCCATCTCTGTAGCATTGTATTCATATTTATTCATCTGTAATGTACATACCCCTGTAAATTTTATTTTATTTATACCCATAACCATACTAACAACTATACCGCCACTTTAGCCCCAGCTATTGCCTTTTAACTTATAATGTGCATAGTATTGCTTTTTTTTAAATGTATATTGTTTTGATTTTATTATTTGGCAATTTTGTGTTTTTATTTTTCTGCACATTTTTTTATACAAATTGTCTGTTGAGCAATTCATTCATTTGTGAAAATGTGCACGGAGAAATAAACAAATGTTATCTAGTTTTCACAAATGTCTGTTAACTGTGTGAATTGTGATCCTGTTACACGTGTTTGAATTGTATCATTTGTGATTTTAAACATGAAAGTTGTTCTTCGGTCTCTTGGAAAAGCAAATTTTTAGAACTGCGTGAACTGAACTAAGTTGAAGAAGATCAGTGTCTACTCACGTTTGGCAGCGTACTTGTTCTCCTTCCTCGTCTTGTTCGTCTTCTTCAGGCAACCGTCACATACAAAACTAGAGGTGAGTAACAAAGGGTGAGAGAGTCAAGATTCCGTAATCCCAGGGTAGTCAGGGTAATCAAATACATCCTTCCTAAAAATATAGTGATTTACTTACCCTGCTGGCCATATTGTGTCATTGTGTAAGACACAGATCTGATGCATTCGACGTCCACAGTCCAAACATTCTGTTAGGCTGGTTTAAAAAAATAATAATAATTGTGAATAACAATTACAATTATATATTATTTTTTATCATTTGATGATACATACATATAGCAGTTTCTAAGAATATAGAAATACAATGGTTTCTTATTATACATAGGTAGTGCAGTATCTAAAGATAGATATTGCAGCATCTAATTTACACATTTTACACATTTGAAAGCTTTATCTATAGCATATCTATCACAAGCAAAGCTGCATAATTTAAATAAATCACCATGCAATCAGATGACCAGGGCAATATTTGTTTTTTTTTCTCAAAATTGTTCGGCCATCAGCTTCCTTACATTTCCTTAATTATATAAAACTGAAAGAAGCAATACTGTGATATACTGGATATACCAGGTGCCAAGATCTGATCGCTATAAGACGACTTACAGTTCAGGGTCCAGCGTGTCATTCTTTTTTTTCTCAAACTGAACTTTGTTGATAGAGCTGGGAAAAAAGGGAGACAAATGGAGAAGGTGTGAAGCAGAACATCCAAACATATGAACATAATTGTATCCATTTGTGTTGTTTAATTGATGGAGATAACAAACGTGACTAACAAGGCATCTAAAAACCTCCAATAACCCAAAAGAAGTAGCATGGAACTATACTCAAAGGAACTATCCTTTTTTTTAAATGAATAGAAAAAAAGTTAAATGAAGTCAACGCTTGTACCTTATAAAACAGGTTAAATCTCTTTTTAGAAGGCCAGAAATGACTAAAGTCAAGCATTTCTTAGTGTATTTTTGACATGTTTTGAACAACAGAAACAGCCCATTTTATTTAAAACTACTTTTTGCAATTGTCATAGAGCATCCAAAACGTTACAAATCACTACAATCGGTTGCCAGAAGGAAGCAGCTCAACTACTTGTTTTTAGTTTCTTATATTAGCAGGGATCTAGCCAAAAACAGTGAATAAAACCCTGAAAAACATGATGTAACATACACCGATAAGCCACAACATTAAAACCACTGACAAGTTAAGTGAATAACATTGATCATCTCGTTCAAATGGCACCTGTCAAGGGGTGGGATATATTAGGCAGCAAGTGAACAATCACTTCTTGAAGTTGATGTGCCTAAAGCAGGAAAAATGGGCAAGCCTAAGGATCTGAGCGACTTTGACGAGGGCCAAATTGTGATGACTAGGCCACTGGGTCAAAATGGCAGGTCTTGTGGGGTGTTCCCGGTTGCAGTGGTTACTACCTACCAAAAGTGGTCCAAGGAAGGGCAACCGGTAAACCAGCGACAGGGTCATGGGCGCCCAAGGCTCATTGATGCACGTGGGGAGAGAAGGCTAGCCCATCTGATCCAATCTCTTAGAAGAGCTACTGTAGCACATATTGCTGAAAAAGATAATGCTGGCTTTGATAGCAAGGTGTCAGAACACACAGTGCATCATAGCTTGCTGGGTATTAGGCTGCGTAGCCGCAGACTGGTCAGAGTGCCGATGCTGACCCTGTCCACTACCTAAAGCGCCTAAAATGGGCACATGAGTGTCAGAACTGGACCATGGAGCAATGGAAGAAGTTGGCCTGGTCTGATGAATCATTTTTCCTTTTATATCATATGAAAGGCCAGGTGCTCCTGCGTCGTTTACCTGGGGAGGAGATGGCACCAGGACGCACTATGGGAAGAAGGCAAGCCAGTGGAGGCAGTGTGATGCCCTGGGCAAACACGTACCACCTACCGAAACAATGTTGTAGACCAAGTACACCCGTTCATGGCAACGGTATACCCTGATGGCAGTTGCTTCTCTCGGCAGGATAATGCCCCATGCCACACTGCAAAAATTGTTTAGGAATGGTTTGAGGAACATGACTGTGGTGGGCCAATGGGGCATGGTGAGGCCGTCGCTGCAGACAGGCGGTGCAGGCTCCCATCCTGGGGCCGTTCAGCTGCTCGTGGAATCAACAGAGGGGCTCCGCTGATTCGTCTGATCCAGGACCAGGAAGTGATTTTGGGTTTGTTGTCCTAGCAGTGAGGACCAGCATGCTTGCAGGACATGGTGTAGACCGGGCAAGACAAGTGCTCTAGCCAACGTGCCGGACACGTCATGGCGGGAGCACACCTAAGCGGCAATCTAGTGGACTATTTCCTTATCTGCCTGCGAGCCTTTGAGTTTCAAACCTTTAAATAAATACACACCAAGCAGCGCTGTTTTGCCTCCGCCTGCCTCCTCTCTCTCATACCCCGGCCCTGAGCCAGAACACACCTCCACAATGACAAAGAGTTCAAGGTGTTGACTTGGCCTCCAAATTCCCCAAATCTCAATCTGATGGAGCATCTGTGGGATGTGCTGGAACAACAAGCCTGATCCATTGGAGCCCCAACTTACAACTTATAGGACTTAAAGGATCTGCTGCTAACGTCTTGGTGCCAGATACAACAGGACACCTTCAGAGGTCTTGTGGAGTCCATGCCCTGATTGGTCAGAGCTGTTTTGGTGGCACAAGGGGGACCTACACAATATTAGGAAGGCTGTTTTAATGTTGTGGCTGATCGGTGTATATCACTTAGTATGAACTTCCAGTTTCCAAAAATGAGATTTAAGGCTTAAAGGTTTACCCCAGTGGACTGCATTCAAACACAGTGAGAAGCTGCAGCATAGTGCACGTTTCAGAGTGGTGTAAAGTGTTCAGCTAGGTTGTGCTATGGACAGTTATAAATGATGGAAACCAACATTTTAATAAGGTCTGGGTTTAAAAAAAACAGCAAAACTATCCTTTAATCTATGGTGACATGAAATGGCTTTCAATTTCATTAATGGACCTGTCTGCAAGAGTCATCGCAGGTGTAGGTCATGATATTTAATTATGGGTCTGTTCCATTTAGGTATGTCAGAGCACCAGTATAGCTGATGCATGTGGATAACTATATACTGTTAGGGTGTATGTTTTCATTACCTATAACCATAGGTAATAAACTAAAAAAAAAAAAAATTTCTTCCAACCTTTGTCTAGGCAATTAAAAAAAAAAATTAATAGTCAGTGGCAAATCTGTTGCACGTCTATAAGACAATCCTACAATTTTATACAGACAGTCATTTCTATCCATTGCGGCGGCCTTTAATCAAAGCCGATAAGAGGCGGAACTCACGTCTGGGGCTGCGTGGGGTCATCCCCCAGGGCAACGTTCTCCCCCTGGATCTCGTTGAAGCACTTCTCGCAGAAGTGGTACCTGTTAGCGACAAGCCCAAATTTTGGTGAACTACACCGTTCCCCCGACGGCACGGCCGATAACAGACAGCGCACGGGAGGAGGGCGGCCACCAAATCGGCCCGGCACAGCACGGCAGCAGAGGAGGGACAAAGCAGGAAGTGGGATGGTGGGGAGGGAGTCACCGCGACAGCCGATCACGATTCGGGACGGGGGGTGAGGAGGGTGTGGGGTGTGCATGATTGGTCGAGGCAGAAAGCAAAGCCAGACATCACAGGCATTGGGAGAGAGGGAGGGGAGGGGAAGAGGAAGACAAGACAACACACAGCAGAAAGGCGAAGCAAAGCACTGATTAGCAATTAGGACAACACATGGATGAACAGCAACAATCGTCAATTGTCACAGTAAACAGAGTGGGTGGGGGCGGGCCACATACAATTGCTCATCCAAAACGAGCAGCTCATTTTAAAGCAGGTCCTTTCTTGTTCATGACTAAGCCCAAAAAGCTAGTAATTGCCAGCCATGTTGCAAAGAATGCCACGCCTTTCTGGAAAACGTTCATCGGGGCGACTCTGTGTGCTCTTAAACTCTCCAAACAGTATGTTTTTATGTAAATATAAAATCATTTGAGCCATTCGAGCCACGAAAGGACCGACTGTTAAAATGCCAATGCATCAGGCAGCATGGGAGAAAAAGTATAAACATGGCGTGAGTGGAGGTTGGGGAATGGGGGGGGGGGCAAATTTCCATGGGAATGAGATGGATAAAAACAGACCACTGGCATTAAAAACCTTTATAAACTGTAATCTCGAGATCCTAAAACACTTTTGAGGCTTCTCTCCCTCCACCGATCAATCCATCCATTCACCTCCGCATTTCTAGTAGGTGGATGAATCCCCTCCCTCCAAATGATCAACTGACATCAATCAATAACATCCATCCATTCATCGCCATATTATTTCAGTATCTGTATCATTGATCCACCCCTCCCTCTCACCCGCCCTCCAAGTCATCTGCTTTCAATCGCCGATTCTCTCCCTTCCCAGCATCCCCCTGTACCTGTTTTGGTAGCTGAAGTAGGCAGCGTCTCTGGGTATCGTGCACAACTGCTTCCCATAGCAGCACAAGGTCTGGGGGGAGAACTCCAGCTGGGGAGGAAAGGATAGAAAAGGGGCGTAAGGAAGACGTTTACAAAAAAACTCTTTTTTAAATAAAAAGTGCTCTAAAATAAAAAGTACATTGTTTTTATTTTACCGTATTTCCTCAAATAGGGCCTTTATTAGAAACAGGCTTATATAAGAGGCAGAGGTTTGTATCTAATTCCCTCTGTTTAATAAGTATATTTGATAATATTTTAGCATGACTTTTAAATTAAACTTCCATCTGGGTGCCATGCCATGCAAACACATGTATGGTGAAAAAAGAAAGAGAGCTTGTAGCTACCCTAAAAGTCACACTTGTGGTGGTAGCTGACAGGGGAATTATAGTTTTCCGAGTTCACCTTCAACGCACCACTTTCTACGTGGAGCAAGACCACTCAGAGTGGGCATTTGCCCCTAGAAGCGATCTGTTACACAGCCGTGGGAAATAGAGTAAATAAAATACATCTACAATGAAAACAGAATGTTTTTATTTGCTTTGTTTGGAAGCAGAGCTCCGCACCAGCAGCACGCATCAGTTTTTCCCCTGGTCTGTATTTGAGGAAGGCTTTTGTTTGTGTCGACCACATCCCCTGTAAGAGGCCGGTTTTTATTTGACCACAGGTTTATATTTGAGGAAATACGGTATATGTATTTTATCTTACTCAACTTCCTGAATGAAAAAAAACAAAAAACAAAACAAAACATGCATAACAGGCATACTTCCTTCCTTCCCATCCGGGGACGAACAGAGATCTTCTCTGGAACAAAATGCGTTTTTGTATGTATGTATCAGCCCGCCAGGTAAAAAAAATAATATATAATTTTTAAATGGCAAAAATGACACCAAATATCCATCTATTAACTCTCTATTCTTTGACAGTGAGAACACACACACACACACACACACCCACACACACACACACACACACACACACACACACACACACACACACACACACACCTAACAGGGAACCGACACGCTGTCCCCAATTCTCTGTGAAGGGGGGCTACGTGCGGGCCAGGCAAAGCAAGGGTTTATGGTACAGCAAAGTTGTTTTCTTGCTCCGTAACTTGTTCTCCGGGCTCCACCGCTAACTCTGTTAGCCTTTTTAGCTGTCCAGCTCATAGGGAACAATAAAAAACCCATGCCAAAGCTAATGCTAGCTCGTTACCCCACTCTAGTTTAACTGAAACATCCACATGGAATTGTTTTTTTTTTAATCAAAAAATATACATTTTAACATACAGGTACTCCTCACTTAACCACCCACCTGTTTAATGACCGTTCAGACTTACAACCAGCTCTCCGACCAGTCTGTATTCTGCATTGCATACAATACCGCGGCATGTGCACGGCGCGCGTGGTGTCTCTGCGTCATCTCATCGCGCATCACCCTTTATATACTATATGTTCACACTATATATGTATGTGACAAATAATCTCTTGAACTATATATATCACACACACACACACACACACACACACACACACACACACACACACACACACACACACACACACACACACACACACACACACACACACACACACACACACACACACACACACACACACACAAAATACATCTCACCTCATCACCATTCTCAGTCTCGTTCCCACAGTCTGTCAGTATTCACTACACTAGCGTTCGCAATGGCCACGCCCCCTTACTGTGAAATAACACAGGTCCTCACTTGTTGACCAATTCACTTAACAATGGCATTTTGCTGTTATCTGCTACTAGCCAGAAAGGAAAAGTCGTTCCTTGTTGTCATGTTATAGCCTTGTTATATTCATCTCCTAATGAAAAGCAAAAATTTTGTGCCAAACCTATTTCTTTGAATGGAGCAAAATAAATATGGTTATTTATTTTCTCAAAATTTTCATGGTGTTTTTATTATGCCACTAACAACTATAGGGTAAAGAAACATTGTGATTTTGGGATGGTTCGCATTCACTTCTGGACGGTCAGAACTGGTTTTCGGGATGGTTCCGGGACAGTGGTGAAAAAAGTTCTGGCACCTGGATACCACCACAAATAGAATCTACTTTTGTGGGAAACACTGGTGTATAGTAATTCCTACCATAAATGCCCCCCTCTCTCAAATAAACAGTATTATATTATGTAAAAACTTGAAATATTATTTTAAAGCCTTGATCTGGACAATACAAGTCCCATAATATTTAAATGTTCAGGGACTACCAACTCAAAAGCATCTACCTGAAACGGAAAACTCAAAGCCAGCCAAAAAGGAGGATTCACCCAGACTGTGGCAGTGGAAGTATAGCTTGATAACTGTGGGGGGCATCGTATACTTTGGTTATGTGTGTATGTCCTGGGCTTCTTCCGTGTCAAAAGTCAACCCCCTCGGCCGACCGTCCATCCATAATTGCGGCCAATCGCTCGGTTATTCGTGCGGTGAAACCAAAAATAGCGTAGACTCCGATCAGAGTTGAAACATGATAGGGCGGTGGAGTGCTCGGGGCCAAATTTAGCTGTAGGAACCGCTTCACTACAACCATATTGAGATGTGGGGGTGGGGGGTGGACAATTTGAGTGTGAGACCAAGCAATACGTAGAAATGTTCCGACAACCGTTCCATCCAAACCCTCAACCTTAACCCCAATCTTCACTTCTTCCAGTCACCCTGCACTTTGCAGTAAATCTCCCTTTTCCGGACACACCAGGTTCGTATTGCAGTCAATCGTCAGTGAATTACTGGTTCTCCTGTGAAGTGACTTTCTCCTCGCCACCATCTTTCCCGGGCTCACCTTCCTCCCACAGCAGTAGCCTAGGCTCTGCATGACCGGGTCGATGTCGAGCTCAAAGACCTCGGCCAGCTTGGAGCAGTACTTGTAGACACGGGATGTCTTGCGGTTGTACAGCCAGGCGTTGTTGAACATTACCCAGATGTCGTCCACATACTGCCAAGGCTCCTGGTACTGACCTGAGAGCAGCGAGAGGGAAAACGGGCTTAATTATGAATTACGCCATGCTGGACTGGATCGCGCATACAAAAACATAATACACACTTCAAAAATCCAAGAAGTACCTACCGGTGTCCAACTTCCGCTTAATTGTTGACAAGTCCATTGGGTTCTTCACAATGTCAAAGTAGTCCTGGAGGATGACAAGGAGTCAAGACGGAGTTTGTGAGAAATATTAGCGGACCATGTCAAGCCAGGCTAGGTTACAGTATACCTTTTGCCTTTTCTAGGAGTTATCCGATTTTTGTTATGAGAATTCCTAATTGATGTTGATGTTCATCACTTACTTTTGGCAAGCACCTAAGGGAAATTCATTCTTTAAATTTCAAGCCCATTTCTAACCTTGAAGAGGAACCATTAATAAATAAACAAATAAATAAATATTTAAGCGTTTTAAACACTTTCTGGACTGCACAAACCCTGTTTTTTGTACTGTATAAAGACAGGAGATTTAGAGACCACGGTGGTACATACGGGTATGCAGAGTAACTGTGGGTCAACAGGCATCCTGAAGGGCAGAGACTCTGGGTCCTGCCTGTAGAGAGACTCCAGTGTGGGCATCAGGGCCTGGCGAAGCTCTTCTGGTTTGAATACTGGAAGGACGGCGTGGAAGTGGAATGAGAGGAGAAAAAAGAGGAACAGATGAAGCGATACTTGCATTGGAGTTGTCTTTTGCACTAAAACAACCAGCTGGCTCTCCTTACTCTTCCTCTTGGGTGGTGCCTGAGTCCCCGCGGCCTCCCCTGACACGCTCTCCTCCTCCTTGGGCTCCTTCTTCACCTCAGGCTTCTTGTCCTCCATCTTGATGCTCACGCACGGTGTCACGGACGCCTCCATGGGAACACCTTTGCCGCCCTCCCTGGAGCGAGCTTCCTCCTCATCCTCATCCTCCTCAGGCTCTATCTTCACCTGCTTTTCCTCTACCTTCAGGATGCCCAGTTTGCCACCTTTAGAGCAGCCGCCGCCAGAGTCGCTATCCTCCTCGTCGTCCGGCTGCCGGGCCTCCGTCTTGAGGTCTGGGTGGGCCGAGGAGGAGGTGTCCGACGGGACCTGCTGTGAGGGGTTGTCCATGCTGCTGACGGAGGTAGGGGACATGCCCTGGCTGTCAGCCTGGAAGGAGCCCTTCTGAGACAGCTGGAGGCAGATACAGGAGTAAGAGGAGATACAATGAATTAATGAATATGTGAATGGAGGAGAGGAAGAGAGCCTTAGAGGAAAAAGAAGAATGAGAGCAAGATGTGGAATGCAACGAGAGCTTAGTGCCAGCACTTTATGGAAGCAGTGGAGATGATGAGATTAAATAACAAATATAATTTTAAAACGGCCAATGCAACAGATGCCCCGGCACAAGAAAGACAGAAAGTTCAGTTGTATTTTTAAATAATCAAAATCAACTTTCACAGTTTGTGTGGTCTAAATGTGGAGAGACGGGACGTGGCCAGCCCATGTTTACTGACCGGTGTTCGTGGCAGTTGGGGCCCGTGTGGCGTCGAACCGGGGCCGAGACCTGGGTGGGTCGGTGTGGACGACCCAGCCGTCCCCATGTGCGGCTGCTGGAAGGGCTTGTTAGAGCCCGGGCCGTGGCCGAGCTGGTTCTGCTGGGGTGCGGGGGGCGGGGCCAGCTGGGGTGGGTTGGGTGTGTGCGGCTGTGGCGTCTGGGAGCCGGCCAGCCTGGGAGGTGTCTGGTGAGGGGTTGGAGTTCGGCTGCGGGCGGGAGAGGGGGAGCTGCCGCGCATGGCCGCCAGGTGAGGGATGGGGTTGGGCTGTTGGTTGGCGCAGGGCGGGGTCATTGCCGGCCCGGGGCCACCTAGCGTGGCATTGGAACCTCCGGCACCCACGCTCTGGGGACCCATTGGCCCCACTGTGGGGACGCCGGCTGAGCCAGGCTGGGAGAGAGGACTTGCCACCGGCAGAGAGGGAGGAGTGCCCATCTGCGTCTAGAGAACAGGGTGGGTGAGGGAGTAAGGCATTAAAATGCTACATAGTCAAATAGTTTAAGATCTTACATGAACATTTTTTTACATGAACAATTGGAAAAATGTCAGCAGACACCTGCAAGGGCATCAGAATTTGATTTAATTTAAAACGTTAAGTCAAATTTCATTAATACTTTGACGGATCAAAACTTCCTGTGGCATTAAATACTAAAACAGTTCATCTGTCAGTGAGCAAAAAAACAACAACAAAAAAAAAAACCTAGCGGTTTGAAATGGGAAGATGTGTAATTTTCTTTTTAACAAAAGGGATTTTATTTTTGATGTTATATATTCAAAAACAGTATACCTCACTATTTTCAATAAATAATAATACATTTAAAAAAAGAATATTGACACTGAAAATAATCTGTATCTGTAAAACCCCGCCCTACAATTCAAATGTGTCAACACTTTTGAAATAGTCAGTGTTGACAATATCTCTGACCCATCTCACCTGTGCCATGCCTCCCTGTGCTCCAGGCTGTGCCAAGCCAGGCTGAGCAGGACCGACCCCTGGCCCAGCGCCGGGGAACTGCCCCTGGGACATGTACTGGTTGACGTTGGGCTGGCCCATCCTGGCGCCAACCATCCCCATCTACGCGTGGAAGAAGAGCCTTTTAATCCTTCATATTAAGGACTCACCACTCATTGCTGATCTTGGTGTGTAGTCATTATGTTTGGGATTTTCTCCAATACTTGGTATCTGACAAATATCTGTACCGGAATCAGCCTCTGTGCACAACTACTTCTTAAACATCAATGCGTGAAGGACAAGCTCTCCAACTCTTAAACCTCTGCAACTGCTCTAAGAGTACAAGTGTGTAACAGACAGTGTTTGGTGTGTTGATCTGTGTGCTGACCTGGTTGCCGGATGGTCCCATAGAGAGAGGCGGGGTAGACCGCTGTCCCATAGACTGGAGCCCCATTTGACTGAACTGGTTCATACCTGTATACGGACAATAAATTGTTCATTGTATTTAGATTTTCAAACACTAATTCTCATCTTCCATTTCTATTGTAAGTAATTCACATGATACTGATGCATTTTGAAATTCTTCAAAATTGAAAAAAATAAATTGTGAAGTTACAAGTATACCAGTATACAGGTATACCATCAAACATGATAGATTAACCAGCCCAGTGCCCTGGGATTGTCACCTGGGCCTTGCATCCTGTTAGCCATCTGGTTAGCCCCTGCTGGTCGCACCATTGACGGATCAGGGAGCGGCCCGTCTGTAACAGACACAGCAGGTTGAGAAAATGTTCAGCCGCCTCCAGCTGCCATGAGCTGAAATCTAATGTTACCATTTTATGTGCACTTGTGCCTTTTTTACAACCGCGGCAAAGCGGACAACCGTGCTTTAATGCTAGTCAAGGGGCAACAGAAATAGTACATGCGCATAATATGCTAGAAAACAACATACAGTTAACGTCAAACAGACCAGACAGTTCTGCTCTCTGCTACTATCGAATAACTACGGCGATATAGGGCTGGGCCGGTCATGACATTTTTGCTGCCGATCGTGTCTAGGTGGTATGGCGTTGTCCACTCACTGGGGGGAAGTCCAGTGGGGGACTGCCCCAAGCTGGGGGGCCCTAAGCCAAGGCCCTGCTTCTGGAGCCTGGTCCTCCTCTTCTCCTCCAGCTCCTTCTGGATCTTGTAAATCTTCTCAGCGAGCAGGTGGTAGTACTCCGCCTGGAAGGAGGGGGTGAGGAAGGAAGATGAATCATTAGTATGGTCGGGGGGGCGACTACTAACTTACTTTGGTTCTTTAAGTAGTTTTGCTGGTTTGAAGAGTGCGTTTTTCAAGTCAAATCACAATTTATCACTTAAGCGTTCAATTAATCGTAGACAGAAAGCAGGCCCACAGACAGAACTCGTGTCATCCAATTATTTATCTATTTATCTTTTAAACAAAGCAGCAAACAAACCAATTACTGAAAATAATAAACATAATAAACAAAACAATAAATCAGTGATCTAATCCAGTGTTAGATCTAGTGTGCTGTGAGCGCCAGGTGTAGCCATGAAGGTTTTTCAGTTTTACCACTTCAAAAATAAAGAATGAAAATGAGCTGAAAATTACAAGGCTGCTCTAAATCCTCAAATTCATCAGCTCCAGACAGAATAGCAGCAACTTTCACTCTGAAAGTGACAACTATACGTAGCGAGGAAAGTTGATCATGTTATGAAAAGAAAAGAGTTTGGGAAATACTGAACTAACATTTACCGTAATTTAACATTTGCATGTACTCATCAGTACAGATTATCAGCAAGTACTCAGTGGGAGTTCTCAGTAATTGCCACATCCGTAGTCACTGTAATGTTAATTGCATGTTAAATCCAAGCAATTTCCAAAACCCAAGCATTGTATTTTGAATTGCCGCTATAACCCATTGTCCCTTTAAGGTTAAGGAAAAGTTACAATGCAGGCACTATAGTGTAAGGAGTATGCAAACAAATGATGGTGAAGTAAACATGTCTTGTGAACTTGTCACTTGCTCCACAGTAAAGCAGAGAGAGAGAAAGACAGACGGAGAGAGAGAGCGATAGTACATACTCTGCTGTTGGCCGACTCGTACATGTCTCCCTCCACCTTCCTGGCGTAGGCCACCAGGTTCTCCATCCGACGGTCCTTTAGGGCAGCGGGGTCTGGGGTGGGGAAGATGGCCTGGACACTGTGGGAGTAGAGGAGGGAGAGGGAGCAAAACAGGAAAGAGGGGATGAGAAGTATCGGGAAAGATAGGTTGCGGAGAGGAGACGAGAAGGGGAGGCAAGGAGAGAGAGAGAGAGAGTAAAGAAAAAAAAAATTGTGAGGGCCAACAGCAATACTATATTCTAGTCAAAACTAGTCAAGTCAAATATCTTTGTGTCGTCCTTTAACACAGTTAAATAGGCAGTATGCTACTAAAGAATAAAGAACTTGACAAGAAAAAACTGTTTCGCATGTCCCTGAACAGTGAATTCACAACAACATGGTGAGGGAATGGAACAGAAAAGGAAAGCTACAAACTGTTGGCTAACTGGTTACTAGTTTGTTGTGGGGCCTTGCACCAACCACCACACTCAAACTCTCACAAAAATTCAGCATCTTCATGTTTGCTTCTTGTTCCAAGTGCATTCTGTTGCCCAAAAAGTTTCATCCTGGGTACACTCCGGCTGATTTAATGCCATTGTCCTTACAAGTGAATACACGGCAAGAGCAAAACAGACCAAAAACTCTAAATATAAAACTAAAACCAACAAATAACCATAGGGATGTACTGTAGTCGTGACACGGTGAAGTTGACATGCAAAGTGAACACGGAGAGGTGTCAGAGGGTCACAAAGGTCAAAAGACATCAACTGGGGAGGCTTTACTACGTACAGTTTGTGCACCAAGTGGTTCCGCAGGTCCTGCGTGATGTCCTCGTGCCAGCTCTTCCTCATGCCTGGGGCGGAGGGCGGCGTGGCTGTGGGCATGGAACCTACACCGCCTGCATCATTCATCAGCCTGGGGTGGAGACGGAAAGACAGAGTTATGATGAGGAAGGCTGAGAGGCTAGCGCTTCTAAGGATGTGAAATGGGGGTTGTACTTGATTTTGTCTGTTCTGGTTCTTTAATGGCTCTACCAAAGAAGTTCCATTACCTGTATGGCTCAATAAGTGCAGGTAATTGGCAGATATTCAAATTTTCTCCCCGATGACTTCAGAATTGATAATTAGATTTTCCGGGATGAGTATTTGTGCTTTTATACAATATTAGGTGATATTAGTCCAGTGAGTTCTGAAAATGTAAGCACCAATAAACTTTAAGACGAGCTAAAGGCAATATTGAAGCTACTCAGTTGGAATCTGACCATATCCCATCTCCTATTATGTCATTGTATTGCCCAGTTAAACTGGAGAGCGATTTTGACCATTTGTTGATAAAGCATCCCCTCGCTTTTAGTTTGGTGTGTGTTTGACACACACACTCCTTCTCACCCCTGGGTGTTCACATTGAGATGCATCATAGTGTCCTGAAGCAGGCTGGCCTGCTGGTTTTGAGAGGGGACTCCCACACCTCCATTCACACCCATTGGATTAGGACCTGAAAACAAGACAGAGCGAAATGTCACTGACAACTCCCAAATACTATAACACACACACACACACACACACACACACACACACACACACACACACACACACACACACACACACACACACACACACACACACACACACACACACACACACACACACACACACACACACACACACTTCAAATTGTCCAGTCTGTGCTTTTAGTGCCTTTTCTGCATAAATCTATGGTGGAAATATGTTTATTTATATAATTTAAATATATCTAAATATTGAGGGGGACATATCACCTGCATCCCTCCCGAAATCTAAATGCAATCTTGGCTAGTAAAAAAACAACTCTTTAGAGGTTTAAATCTCTCCAGTGAACAAGCTTAATGAGAATTCAAACCGACCCATTCAAATGCTCTTCACTCCGTTAGAAGACAATGGAGAGCTTTGCCTCGCTCGACCCCCCGCCTTTAATTATTTAAACTACTTTGAATCCCTCCTCAAAGAAACTACTAGTCTAGTGCAAAATAATAATAATGAAAATAAATAAATGTAAACTGTAGAAGACCGTATCCAGCATTTTTGGGAAGGGCGATGAAATTAAATATGATTGGTCCATACTGTATGTTTTATCAAAATACAAATGATTTTTCTTTACTTACATTCAAAGTATGAACGGTAAACAAAGTGTTGGTGCCTGTGCAAGAGAAGTGACAGGTTAACGGAGCGGTCCTACTCACCCATGGGGTTTAGGGGTCTCATTCCGGGCTGGCCTTGCATACCCTGACTGGGCATGTTGGCCTGGGGAGTCTGTCCCTGGATCTGGTTCCCCTGGTAGGTGAGGCCCAGGGCTGCGTAGGCCCTCTCTATGGAGCTGGGGTCAATCTGGCTCGGTGGGTTTAGATTGGGTGTGTTGGGTTGTCCCACAGGCACCACCCCTAGAGAGCTGCCCAGACCGGCCCCGGCGCTACCCAGTAGGGCTGCGGCGGACAGGAGGGAAAACGAGAAACCACTTCAAAACATTGTCTCTTAAGAAAGTGCCGGCGACGTAAAATGAAACAGTGAAAATTTGTGGGGTTTTTTCCTGCACCATGACAACCAATGATAAAAGATGGATATTTTCACCAGCACTAGTAGCTAGCACCGATAATGTAGCACAAAAAGGAACAAAGCTAATCTAATCTAATAAGCAATTCTTATAGTTTGAGCATGGTCAGATACAGACACTCACACTGCGGGTTCCTCTTGTCCCCAGCGTTCTTCAGTGGCAGGCACACCGGACAGTCGTGCCGCGTGCAGTTCTTCCAGTGGGAGATGATCTGCCGGGACGACGCACAGTGGGCAACTGGGGAGCGTTAGAGACACACAACAGGAAGGGGATGAAAGACACATGGACAGAGAGGAAGACAGATGGACAGAAAAAAACAAAACAGGAATTTTTAAAAAGTGTATCGGAATGACAAATACAAAACAGTAGCACTTTCCAGACACTCCAACCTCAAACAGGGCTTCTCATTTGTGAAACACATACAGGGTTCCTCCTAGCATGACAAAATGAAATTGAAGGACTTTCATCTACTTATTTTTTTAAAAGCACAATTTTTTCCATTTTAAAGGACTCCACGCAAAACAAATATAATCTATTTTAAATTTTCAAGGCCTTTTTCAAGCATTTCAGCACAAAACAAGCTAGTTTCAAGGTATACCAGTACTTCAATTTCTGAGGACAAAATTCAAGTACTTCAACGACCAGGTAAGAAAACTGCAAATAATATACAAGTTATATTCAAGAAGAACCTCAAAAGCACAGTCATACGCACACACACACACGCGTGCACACGCACACGCACCCACCCTGACAAGACTTGCCGGCCTGACAGTGGGTCATGTGATTGAGGACGTTCTTCATGGTGCGACAGTGGGGCAGGTTGCACTGCCGCACCTCCCCGTTGGCCTGCTCCCGCCTCTGGCACTTGTGGGCGTGGAGCAGGAGCACCAGCTGCTGCTGGATGAGCTTGCGTTTCTCGGGGTCGGCCGTCGGGGGCGCCCCCGCCACCACTCCCGCCGCAGCCGATACCTGGGCACCAGGGCCCACCAGGCCACCCTGAGCGTTGGGGACCATCCCCGGGGTGCCTCCTACGGCAGGACCGGCGGGACCACCCACGCCAGCCGTTGACTGCTGGGAGGCCTGTCGAAGGTTGGAGAATGCGGGAGGGAGGATCGTAAAGGTGGAAGTGAATATTTAATACAGAGAAGGTAAATCATTTGAAATGGGAAATAAAGAGTAGCGATCGAAGGGGGTCGAGAGGTGCAGAGGTAGAGAGTGAGGAGGAACAAGGAAAGGTGAGGTAGAAATAAATAGGAAAATTTGCTCTCACCCTCTTGCATTCTCACATCTCAAAGATAATTATTTCAAAGTGGTTCCATGTATATCATTTTTTTTTGCCTACCATGACAGCCATGCCCTGCATGGGCTGGTTCTTCTTGTCCATGTTGAACTGGGCCAGGTTGTTGGACATGGGCCCTTTGTTCTGGAGCTGAGGGCCCAGCCCTGCACCTCCCAGTCCCTGGTTCCCCTGCCCTGTGTATTGACCTCCATAGGGACCCGGTGTGTTTCCCATCATACCCATCTGGGAGGGGAGAATAAGGGAGACGCACAGGAGTAGGCAGCTGTTAGATCCAATCCAACCGAAACGGCTGCCAATTCCAACTAATACCCTGTCAACAATAACATGTGGAAATGAATGTTGAAAATGCATATGTTCACTTAACTGTCACCTTGAATTATAGGTTTTGCTCAACTAGCATTGGCATATTGGAGTGTAGCAAAAACATTTTTTTTCCTCCAATCAGCTTCATCAAATAAACTTGGAAAATAACATTAATTCTAAATCAACTATAGTTTAGACTGGTAAGGAAGTCAGGACCAAACCTTATCTGAGAATACAAATCTTCAGAGCAGATTTACCTGATGCTAAATCAAATTGAGGTTCCTTGATATGAAAAGGGTTGTGAGTGACTGGACGAGAAGGTACAAACAGAAACACGTGACAGTCCCTGTACTGGATCAACCCTGACGGCGACAACCGACAGCACTTCCAACAAGCAGCACCAACCATCGCGCTTCCCCTGAATTCCCGCAAGTCCGATGTTCACGCGGCTCCGGCGTCTCATAGTGCCGCTCTGTCAGAGGGAGTGGGACCCCAGGGGTGTCGCATTTTATAACACGAACACCGTCCAAGCCGGGAGAAACCAATTCAATCTCAGTGGACAGTAGAGCATTAAATCACTTCATTTTTTTTTGCCAGTGAGCGCCCCCACCCCCCACTGCTTAAAGAGGACAATTAAAATTGCACGCTTCTCCAAAGGAGAAAGACGTTCTTCTGACCAATTAAAAAGGTTACAATGTTTAGTTCAATTAAATCATTAGCGATGGGAGCAGAACATATGCAAAGCTAATTAGCCCACTGTGGCTGCCAGGGATTTAGTGTTGACATCTTGGAATGGGGCGACCACTGTGATGTTCTTAATTAAGCAAGGTGGTTCCGCATGTCTATCAATATATATCGGAGCGCACCATTAACAGCTAGCTTTCCCGCGCATCCGCGAGTGTGTGAACATGGCTTAGTACCACCACAACAATGACAACTACAACAGGAAAACATGGCCCCCCATTTTCTTCCCCGCACACTCAAGGGTGGGGGCGGAAAGAACACTTATCAGTGATGTATTCCCCTCATCTTCTCTTCCCCTCTCCCTCCATCTCACCTCCCCTGGCAACCCTCTCTTGCATTATTGTTTTTAATCATCTCCCCATACAACCTACCATCCGTCCCTCCGCTTTTGATCTTGGCGGCAAGATCCATCATCAAAACTGAAGCCCTTTCGTCACAGATAAACGCGCCCATCTGGGAGGACTGGGGGTGAATTGAGCATAATTGGGTTTTCTGTATATTTACAAAACGCAACACGTAACAGTAGTATGAAGGCTACATATGCGTGTGTTAAGTGTAGGCTTAATGTAGTTTATAATATCACGTCACAATGTATCTTTTAAGGAAAACGCACAATACTCCAAACAACTCATCTTCTGACAAGAAAAAGTTCTGTTTCGCTGCAAGTATACTGGCAACTTTAGTAGAGAGAGGCCAGAGATAGACAGAAGACACATGGAAAGAAGAGGATTCATCACTGATTAACTTATTCTTCTGCGTCGATTCACACCGAAAAAAAAAACAACAGAATAAGCTCTGAGGATTTTGACTGTCGACTTGGGGGGACGGGGGGGGACACATTATGGGTGGTGTAAAGCGAGGGGAACTTGCATGCCTTCGGAACATGTAATCTACGCGCCAGATTCACCTCAAGGCATGTCGATTGGCCTTGCATTTCTTGACAAGAACACCTCATTAAAGCAACCCTGTCACTGTCTTTTACCATAAAAGAATAGCTTCAAAATCATATTGATGGTACACTAACTTGTAATATGGAGAATGGCACCTCTTTCATTCCCACCGACCCCCCCCAACCTCTGTTCTTGCACTATGAAATACTATGTGACTTTGGCACCGCGAGAAAAGTGTGTTACGCTTTATGGCACTACGTCACTTACTTGATGTTTGGCTCCGGTAACTACCATTTTTTTACCTGGTAATATTAATATTAAAAAAAGACATCGAACTAGGTTTTACGACAGTGGTGTAAAAGTGCAATTTTACTCAGAAACTGAAGAGGCGCCAAAACGCAAATACCAAACATTACATAGTGCTGCTTTAAGTTGCGAAATTTGTATTACTACGCACAGAAGAGCAGGAGGAAGACGAGCAAAACTTGTCCAGAAGTACAAATGAGAGTAATTTCATTTTGAGTCAATATCGTTACTCACTTGTTTACGACTGTTTTCTTTGACAAAATTCAATTCCCCATTTAAATGTTATCCCTGTGCATTTTGTAAGCTTCTGTTTTATTGTGTTATTGTAATGCACACTGACTGACAAAAAAACAAAGAAAAAACGGCTGCTCGACTTGAAGAATCTCAGTCGACTGCCGGGTTTCCAACTGATGATTTGACTTATCGACTTCCAGAGACTAATAGTTCACATTTTAGTTTTCAGGGCATGGGCACATTTTTGTTTTGTAAGGCATGCAGCAAAGCCTTATACTATACACAAATATATAATTGTATGGTATGCTGAACATTTGTAACGGCCAAGGTAAAATTGTATTCTAGCAAGAAACTTTTACTTTTTTTGCTGTGATATCCCCTGACATATGGCCATCACACCGGACCCCGCTTTTATTCTTTCCATATCGCGCAGCCATAGTTTCAAAGCACATAAACTAGCTATTAGACAGTCAATCCATGCATGCATGCATGTAAAGGTTAAATTAGGGAGTTTAAGCAGTCTTACTTTATTCAGTGCTCCGGGCTGCTGGCCTCTCATCCCAGGCCCCTGCTGCTGCTGCTGTTGTTGCTGCTGCTGCTGTTGCTGCTGCTGTTGTTGCTGCTGCTGCTGCTGCTGCTGCTGCTGCTGCTGTTGTTGTAACGTCTCAGCCAACAGATTACTAGCACCACCCATGCCCTGATTCCCAAAGCCCATCCGGGGGGAGCCATTCATCACCTGGCCCCCCATCATCCTTGGCTGCTGCTGTCCATTGTTTCCTTTCTGCTGGATGCCCATCATGGTCCTGTTCATGCCACCCACCATTCCAGCTGCAGCGTTCTGCTGCTGCATCATGTTGGCTTGCTGTTGAGGCGATAGGTGCTGCTGGGGTCCCTGGCCCTGGGGCCCCGCCTTCATGTTTCCCAAGTGTTGCCCCATGGCAGCAGGCCCTCCTGAGCTACCCATGGCTCCTTGGTGCACAGAGGTGGGCTGTGCACCCGATCGCAGAAGCTCAGACAGCTGCTTATGCTTGGCCACCGCGTCCTGGCCCCCGCCTCCGGGACCCCCTCCGGGACCTAGACCGAGGCCCATCCCTCCACCTCCTCCAGGGCCCAGATTCCCCGGGCCCCCTCCAAGACTGGTGTGCAACTGGTTGAGGTCCCCGCCGTTGACCAGGCCCAGCTCCGAGGAGCTGATGAGTTCATCTGGGAGGTCATGCTCCAGGTCAAAGAGTGAGCCGAAATCTGAAGGAGGAAAGGGAGAGCAGAGATGGAGAGAGGACAGACGGCAAAGGGGATAGAAAATAAAGTTTTCAGAGAGTGAGAGATCAATCAAGAAGGACAATGAGAATATGTAATAAATTGGAACAAGCCCACAATTTCTAGTCCTGACATCCTGCCTGGATATAAATCTTTGTCATCAATACGAGCCATCCAGCACAGTCCATTAAACCACACGACTACAGGTGAGACCCTCACTGGAGAGCATGACCGCATGGACACCGTGACCTATAGACATCAGCAATTCACACACACACACACTCGGTGGTAATTTGCGCCCCCCCTCAAATGAATCCCACAATTGCACATTCCAATATGGTCATGAACACAAGCACACACAGAGTTGCATCCAACTCATCACTACGTATAAACGACCCCTTACAGCTTGTTGCTAGATTAGACTAGTATTTCAAACACTTCCTTGATGGTTCAATTTCTCGTTCACCTTCGGTTGAATAAAAAACAACCCACCTGAAAATACGATCAATCGCTTTAAAGCAGCGACTCTCAAACTTATAAATCATAAGAAAGACCCTCGATTTGACAAGTGACATTAGGCCATGGATGCCATTTCATAAGATTCTGTCTCCGGGAGCCCATTTGATGCGATTTTTATTGTATTGATATGTCTTATACTGTGGTTAGCGATTTGACAATAACGCTGTGATCAAAATAGCCATTGTCATAACTGATCTAATGGCACTAAGGTCTCCTTTATGAAATAATGGAGGGGGGGGGGGGGGGGGTTCCCAAGAAAAACTGTCCCAAATGGTAAAATCTCTTCAAAATTGATGTAACACAACATATTGGTCATATGTCAGTGGCTCCACCTAGGGCTCCCACCACTTAAAATCGGTCAAACTTTTCAACATGTGGATACCGTCACGCACCCAATTTCTGTCACATCTGTTATGTCTGAGCACACTGTGCATGTAGAAGGAGCCTGTGTGTGTCTGTTGTGGAACTGGACTTCAACCAGTTCAGCTCCACAGATACCACTGACACTGGCCATAACTCCAGAGGCGCATCTGCAGTATTTGGTAGCAAACCCCATTAGGGATCAAATTGAGGGAGTTTTTTTTTTGTTCCACATTTCGAAGGCTATCGACGGTTAAACAGTGGGGTTGGCGAGAATACACGGGGGTGGCCCTGCTCAACAAC
Source organism: Zeus faber (assembly GCF_960531495.2). Taxonomy (NCBI): domain Eukaryota; kingdom Metazoa; phylum Chordata; class Actinopteri; order Zeiformes; family Zeidae; genus Zeus; species Zeus faber. The sequence goes on from NC_137207.1 coordinate 4,824,231, forward strand.
GATCTCGTCCCAGCCCCACCGTCCACACACGAAACCAACAATGGCAATTTCAGCATAACCGATGGGCCTAAATGTAGCTGAGCCAAAACGTTAGCAGACGTTATGGCTGAGCTACGTCCGTGGCTCACACTAGCGTGGCATATTTAAGGGTCCGAATAAGAAAAATGTGGCCAAGATGATTCGGTTTGGTTTCGCTTCGTTAGCATACTTGAGGACTCGTTTGGGAAACAGATGGGCGCTATTCTGTCCGATCGTTTCGAACCCCTACTCCCCTCCCCGTGGAAGCACAATGCAAAACTTTACGAGTTAGCGGGTTGTTTGGCTAATGAGCTAACTTGCTAAACTAGCCATTAGAATTGGGACCGTCAATCCGAGTCCGCATTCGTACCCACATAGCTCAACTGGCTAGCCGTGCTACAGCTAACCCTCCCCTGCGATGACTGGCTAGCCGCGCTAGCTACAGCGAGCTTCGCGTCCGACGCACGTACGCGAACATGCTAACACATCCGAGCTACGACAAAAACACAAGACTAATCCCGGCGCCTCTCTGTCCCTCTGGGAACTAACCCGGCGTCGTTGAAAGAAATATCGAACCCAATAAAACACGAGCTTTAATTAAAAACAAAAAAACAAAAAAAAAAACAACAACAACACCCCCTCCCCCAAACAAAATAATAATATTTACCATTTCCATCGCTGGCGGAGGCAGAAAGTGCCGGAGAGGACAGTTTAGGCCTCTTGGCTGAAGGCGGGCCAGAGTCCAGAACGTTCTCGGCCATATTTCCCCCCCTCCCGAAATAATAATATTAAAATATATATTTAAAGTGTCCACACTTTGCGAGACGTTTCCACGTCCTCGGGTCGTGGCTCCGATTGGCGTTTCCACAATTGCGGCTTTTCCCCCTCCGGTTTGGGGGGAAAGTCCCGTGTGCGGATGAGTCCTGTTTCCTGGGTTCTGCTCCAGACCTCAGCCTCGGCGGATCAGCCCCCACCACCTCCACCCGACACCACCCCCTCCCGACACCACCTCCTGCTCTTTATACATTCTGAGACAGGAGGAGGAGGAGGAGGAGGAAGAAGAGAAGGAGGAGGAGGAGGAGGAGGAGGAGGAAGAGGAGGGGGTCGGTGAAAGTGAGGAGGGGGAGACGGTAACGGATGCCCCCGGCGCGCGCTCTCTCTGTCTCTCTCTGTCTCTCTCTCTATCTCTGTCTCCCTCTCCCCTGTCTCTCTCTCTATCTCTGTCCCCCTCTCGCTTTCTCCCTCTCCCCTGTCTCTCTCTCTCTGTCTCTCGCTGTGTGTGTGTCTCCCCCTCTCTCTCTCTCTCTCTCTCTCTCCCCCTCGCCTCTGTCTGTCTCTCTCTCTCTCTCTCCTCTGTCTGTCTGTCTCTGTCTCTGTCTGTCTCTCTCTCGAAACTTATCCAGACGCTTCGGATGGAGGTCCGCCGTTCCCCCTGTCTCACTCCCCTGATCGCATCCGTCGCTCGAGCCTCCCCGAGCGGATCTGGGTGGGGAGGAATGTCGGGGCATAGGGGGGAGCTGGGTGGTGGCGGTGCTGCTGCTGGTGGCGGTGGTGGTGGTGGTGCTGCTGCTGCTGCCGCCGCTGGGGAAGATGAGTCGAATTCGGCAATAATTTTATCGTAAAGCGTTCAAATGTACAGCTGGAAACCAAAATCGTGGTGTATTATACATTTATTATCCGGGAACATAGTTGTGGCACTACTAGTTGAGGCTATGGAATCTGAAAACAAATAAAATCATATGAATATGAATATTATGAGTAATGATATTGATAGTATAGTACTATGAGAAAAATATGATAGTTCTTCCTTATTATAGTCAACCTCCTTTTCCAAAGGCTGTCTGTTTAATGGGAAATGAGTGGAACCTGATATGAAAAATAACCCGCTTTCATATATATTTTTTTATTATTATTATTTTTTTGCATGATGGTCATCAATTAATCATTTTAAGTATTTTTGTGTGATTATGGAGTGTCATTCCAAGTCCCAGTTAAAAAAAATTGGGCCGAGTTTACATGTCGAGTGGGCCCACAGTCCAAATCCACCACTTTAAAAAGGATGTTATCATTGAATGGTTTCATTTGCTTATGCAGTGATACACTGTTATCCAAGACTATGAATTTTCTGGGGGAATTCATTCCGTCTTCATCACAACTGATTTTTATCTGTAATATACACATATAAATGGTCTTACCTCTAATCAGAGGTGGAAAAAGTACTTAAATCCTTACTAACTGGCTTTACCTGACTACAAAACCACTAACCACTAACTTTTTCCACCCTGTGTATTTGGGATAGCACAATCCTTTTGAGCTGATTTTTATTTTTAAATAAATCAAAATGGACAGTTTCCTGTAACTCTAAGAGGCACAACTCCATCAGACGGAGTTAACAAAAAACACAATTAACAAACAAACAAACATACAATACTTTGGTAAACTTTCAAGCACACAGAGATAGATAGATAGATAGATAGATAGATAGATCGATAGATAGATAGATAGATAGATAGATAGATAGATAGATAGATAGATAGATAGATAGATAGATAGATAGATAATAGAGAGAGAGCTCCTTTAACCCTCACAACGGGCAACATTCGAAACCTTGGTATTGATATCTACACCAATCTGTCAGATTTGTTTACCCTCAACCTTATTCCATTGCTCAAATCCATTGAAGAAGACCTCACTCGATGGAACAACCTACCCATCTCACTAATTGGTAGGATAGCAGCAGTGAAAATGAATATACTACTAAAAATAAACTATATATTTTCAATGACCCCAGTGCAACCAACAGTACATTGGTTTAATACTCTAGACTCAATAATCAATATATTCTATTGTAAACACAAGAAACCGAGAATTGAACTAGTAAAACAACAGACAAACAAAGACTATGGAGGCCTAGCAGCCCCAAACTTCAGATACTACTATTTAGCAAACTATCTTCAATTTATATTTAAATGGTTACAACCAGAAAGCAAGTGGTCCCTCGATGGCTACAGTCGATAATGAACAAACAGAATGTCAGTATTTATCCATATCTGATCTCCCATTCCTTACTGAATCAATAAAGAAACATAATTGCTTTAAAAACCCATTCATCTGTCAGCCTGGTGGAAATTTGACAGAGTCAGTGGTCAACTCTATCTCCAAACAAATTCGCACCAATTTGGCACAACCTGGATTTTCTGGTTAAAAACAAACCAATAATCTTCAGGTCTTGGAAACCACAAGGAATAACTCATCTGGAACACATGTATGAGGACAATTCACTTATATCGTTCCCAACCTTAACCCAAAGGTATAATATTGGTGGTCACAGTTTCCTGCAATTCCTTCAACTGCAGTCTCTTAAAGTTAAAATCAAATGATTGAACATCTTGCTCATAGAGGTAATATAAAAAATCCCTTTTTCCAGAATATACAAACTCTTATTAAAAAAGTATGACACTTTGTCTTTACCAACCGTGGAGTGGGAAAGAGACCTTGCCGTTTCCACCAATATCTACTTCTTGAAGCTTATTTGCATCAACACGTTTTCTATGACCCGCAATTCCAAAATGTAACTCATCCAATATAAGATGTTGCACAGAGCACATATCACCAGACACAAAATATTCAAAATGGGATTCCTGGATAAAGACGTTTGTTGTCATTGTTCCCTCAATACCAAAGATGACTACATTCATGCCATCTGGCTCTGCCCATCTATCCAAACATTCTGAACCAACATCATCAAGAAGCTATCAATCTTTCACAGCATTCCAGTCTCCCCATCTGTACAGTATGCCTGGCCTGTAGGCGGAATACCTCGGCCACCAGGAGGTCGGCGGTCTCCTTTGCTGACGACAGCTTGGGCAGGGCAATGAAGTGGGCGGCCTTCGAGAACCGGTCTACCACGGTGAGGACGGTTGTGTTGCCACTGGACGGTGGGAGACTGGTAACAAATTCCAGGGTGAGGTGGGGCCATGGGCTACCGGGGATGGGTAGGGATGGAGGAGGCCCGAGAGGGGTCAGGTGGAGGTCTTTTTCCGAGCAGGGGGAGGAGGTGGTGACGAAGGCCCAGGTGTCCGGGACCAGGGTAGGCAACCAGAAGCGCTGACAGACGAAGGCCAAAGTATGGGTGATCCCAGGGTGGCAGGTGAGGCGGGTAACTGGCAAGTGAGCCCACTGGAGCACCTGAGAACATACAGAATCAGGGACAAACAGACGGTTGGGAGGTCCGGTCAGGCTGATGGCTGATGTTCCTGCCTCCGTTCCGCCTTGGCTCCCTTGTCTGGGACTCCTCCAGTTTCCCACGAGAACCCAGATCTGTCCCCTGTTCCGGAGCAATATCGGGACCTGGGCAAGGTTTTCAGTAAACAGGGTGCACTGTCCCTACCGCTTTACCACCCCTACAACTATGCTATCGACCTACTGCCAGGTGCCTCTCTCCCCTGTAGTCCACTATAAAACCTCTCCCGGCCTGAGCGGAAAGCTATGGAGACCTACACTCGGGACTCCCTCGCCACCTAGATCATCCGCCCCTCATCGTCACCACTGGGCACAGGGTTTTTCTTCGTGGCCAAGAAGGAAATGACCCTTCGTCCCTGCGTATACTTCAGGGGCCTTAACGACATCACAGAAAAAAAATGTATCCCTTGCCCCTGATGGATCTTGGGAAGGTGGCTGCAGTGGCAGAGTGACCAACCCCCAACAGCAGGAAACAACTTCAACGCTTCCTCGGCTTGACGAATCTTTACGTTTACCGGCACTTCATCCGGAACTTTAGCCACAACACTGCCCCTCTCTCGGCCCTCACCTCCACTGCTGCACCTTTCAAGTGGCCTCCCGCAGCCAAGTCTACACTGAACGAGATTAAGAGCTGCTTCACGTCAGCCCGGTCCTGGTTCAGCCCGACGTCAACCTCCAAGTCGTGGTGGAGGTGGACACCTCAGACACAGGGTAGGAGCTGTGCTGTCCCAGCACTCCCCAACAGATGGTAAGCTCCACCCCTGTGCTTTCCTCTCCCGTAGGCTCACCCCACCTGAAAGAAACTACAACGTGGGCAACTGGGAGCTCCTGGCTGTAAAAATGGCACTGAAAGAGTGGCGCCACTGGCTCGAGGGAGTGAACCACTCCTTCGTCTTCTGGACTGACCACAAGAACCTGGCCTACATCCAGTCGGCGAAGCAGCTCAACTTCCAGAAGACCAGGTGGGCACTATTCTTTGGGTGTTACCATTTTTTTTTTGTCTTACCGCCCAGGCTCCAGGAACATCAAACCTGATGCCCTGTCCCGTGTGTTTACAGTGAAGGAGAACAGTATGGATCCTGACCCTATCGTGCCCCCCCCCCCTGTATTGCCTCTACTCTCACATGGGAGATCAAGTCGCTGGTGACCCGAGCAAAGGAGCACCAGACTGACCCAGGTACCGGACCCCCTAACCGTCGGTTTGTCCCTGACTCAGCATGTTCCCAGGTTCTGCAGTCACCCCGGGGTCACCTGCACGTTGGCCTTCATCCGGCAGCGCTTCTGGTGGCCGACCCTGGTTCTGGACACCCGGTCCTTCAATGCCGCCTGCTCCACCTGTGCCCAGAATAGAAAGAAAGAAGAAGAAACAGTCTTTATTTGTCACACAACACACCACACTACAACACATGCTTGCACACACATGCACATGCTTTGGATGGGGGCCGGTGAAATGGTTCCTCTGCATTTAACCCATCCTGGCTTGTCCTTCCTCCGGAGCCACAGCCAGGAGCAGTGGGCAGCATATGTGGACGCGCCCGGGGACCAGGTGATAAGTGTCCATCGCTGGTCAGACGATGATGTGTGCATGAAATAGTTGCACCCTCGCCGCAATGCAGGAGCAACAAGGACGTAGTTTGAGAAATTGGCGAAGGCTCTGCAAGCGGGACCAGGATGAACTCCAGGAGAGCCAACAGGCCAGGTCCTCCTCCAGGACTGCACCTACAGAAGATGATAGGGGAGGACGATCCCGAGGCATTCCTCGCCAACTTTGAACTGATGGCTGAGGCGGCCGGATGGTCAGACCGCTAGCGGGCGTGGCGGCTCATTCACCTACTCTTGGGAGAATCCCAGCTGGCAGCGCATGCCCAACCGCATGCCTCGGAGCAGCAGACAAGCTTAGCTGTTGTCCGGAGGGCGGTGATGGAATGGGTTGGAAGAACACCTGAGGGCCACCGCCTGCCCCTTCGTTCACTCCCCTAAGGCCGGCCATTCCTGCGCGCCCAGCAGCTCCTGGATGCAGCCCAGTGGTGGCTATGACCGGAGGAGCGCTCCTCACACCAGATCGTCGAGGCAGTGGCCACCGATCAGTTCGTGGACAATCTCCCAGCCCGCGCCACTAGCTGAGTGCCTTGCCACTGGCCAGCCTCACTCCAAGCTGCCATAGCCCTCATCAAGGACCAAGGGAGGCCTACGGGCACACTTCCGCCTACCGCTGGCCCAGAGAGAGGCCAGAGCACTGAGGGAGCCGTGGGACTCGATCCGGCGTGGGAGTTGTTGCGGGACTGACCAGTATCAGCGGATCTTGTGGCCATCACCATCTTCCTCCCTTCTGGGGCCCCAGGAGGGGCCCACCTCTCGCCCCTTCCCCCGCCAGAGGAGGGACGACCAACAGCGGGAGGCCACCTCTTATCCCACTCCACCCCCCCGATTCTTCCAGGGTGGCGCGGCCTCGGGACCACCGAAGCTGGGTGGACGTCTGGGCAGGTATGCTGGCGATGCGGGCGACCTGACCACGACTTCCAGGACTGCCCCATCATGGAGGTCGGCCAAGTCATTCGGATCGCCAGTCCGCCCAATGCCTCCCCTGGCTGAGAAGGGGCCTACCGTGTGCTGGTAAGGTTACAAGGGTAGACATCAGGCTTTGCTGGACTCGGGCTGTTTGCAGACGATGATTCAGCAACACCTGGTTCGACCCGGGGCTTTGGTAGAGGCACCCTGGGTAAATATTTGTTGTGTGCATGGGGATATTCACACATATCCGATAGTTCAGCTTGCTTCGCTATGAGGGAAAAAAGCATATGGTAAAGGCTGCGGTTAGTTCTCGCCTGTCCACCCCCTGAATTTGGGTACGTATTGGCCGGGTTTCGATGTCTTGATGAGGGGCAAGGGGGTGCGCTCACGGTTTGTAGATATATGCAAGTGTTGCGTGGTGCACGGCAACGCGGATGTTGCACCGGCAGAGGTCACCGGAGCGGGGGAGGGGGAGCCCCAGGTGGAAACTTCCCCAGAACCCCCAGTCTATGCCATGGAGCATTTTCCTCTGGAACAATCGGTAGATAAAATCGATGGCTTTTAGTCCCTAAAAGCCGTCTGTGTTTATTCTTCCAGGCGGCTCATTATAACCCGATGACCAGTCACTTAGGACACAAAAAACACTCGAGCGGATAATGGCCCGTTTCTAATGGCCGGGCATCTGGGCGGCGTAGCGGAGGTGCTGTGCTGCCTGTCCCAATTGTCAGCTGGTGAATCCACCGGCTATTCCCAGAGTGCCGTTGAGGCCCCTCCCCTTAGTTGAGACGCCTTTCCAGAGAATCGCTATGGATCCCATCGGGCCAATAGACCGCAGTGTTTTAAGTTATCAATTCGTGTTAGTCCTTGCGGACTATGCGACCCGATACCCAGAAGCAGTGCTGCTGCGCAGTATTACGGCCAAAATGTGAGGCAGGCACTGTAACGGGTCATCTTCCAGGTTGGGAATCCAAAGGAAATCCTGATCGACCAAGGCGCTTTGTTTATGTCACGCACACTGCGCAAACTGTATGGGTTACGGGGCATCCGCTCAATTCAGACCAGCGTTTACCACCTGCAAACGGATGGCCTGATCTAGCGCTTCAACAAAATTTTGAAAAACATGATCCGGATGTTGGTCCACGATGACAGCTGAAATTGGGACACATGGCTGAACCCCCTGTTGTTAAATGGACTGCATCTTATATAGTGCTTTTCCAGTCTTGCGACCACTAAAAGCGCTTTACAATACACGCCTCACATTCACCCACACATTCATACGTCGATGGCAGCGATAACCATGCAAGGTGCACACCAGCTCATCGAGAGCACTAGAGGCCACTAGAGGCCGCTCTTCCCTCATCTGCTACTCCTCCCACCGGCAAACTCAACACGCGCACCCTAGACCCATCATCATCAGTTCAGTTCAGTTCAGTTCCTCCCATTCCATCATCAACCACTGTATTTATTCTCCGGTTCCCCAGTCACTCATCACCAATTCGTCAGCTAACTTACCCAAATTTGTATCTCTCCTGGCTCCTTCCTAGTCTGTTTAATCCAAGTATCTCGTCCTTGTCTTAACCTGCCTGTCTCCTCTCCTTGTTCGAGTGTTTCCGTCCTGCTTCGTTCAGCCTGGTTCTCCATCCATCCACCCAGAGCCTGATCCCTCCTTCCCAGTCCTCACAAGTCCCGTCCTGTCTTCCTTTACCTGCTCCGATAGTCCCGCCGGCCCGGACCCGTTCCTACCCAACCGGACCTCTCCTGTCGTCACCACTGTGTCTCCGAATAAAACTCCTTTGTTTACCCCTGTCTGCCTACTGTCTCTATTGTGCATTTGAGTCCACCCTAGCACTGATCGTAACAGTACGATCTGGCCAAAAAATATGGACTCAGCCGACAAAGAGGCGCTCCGCCGAGCAGTTCGGAGAAAGGGTGTTCTCCAAGGGCAGTATGACCAAGCCCTCCGGGACATCGCGGATCACCTCCGGAACATCTTGGTGGCCGTGAGTAGCCTCCAGGTCCAGCCAGCACCACCGGCTCCACCGGTCCCCGCTCCATCCCCCAGCTTGGCCCCCAGCACCCCTCTCGCCCTCCATGAGCCCCATGTCCCAACCCTGGTGCCCTCTGAAGGCGACTTCGGAACCTGCCAGGCATTCCTAGTCCAGTGCGCGGTGGTTTTTGAACAACAGCCATCTTCCTACTCCTCCGACAGCTCCCGCACCGCCTACCTCATCGTCTCCCTGAGAGGGCCGGCTCTCACCTGGGCTTCTGTGGTGTGGGAATGTCGAGGTCCAGAGAGCCGTTCGTACGAGGTCTTCACCCACGAGATGAGGAGGATCTTCGACCACCCAGTTTGCGGCAAGGAAGCCGCAAAGGGGCTCCTCTCCCTCTGTCAGGGCTCCTGCAGCGTCTCCACGCTCGTTGTCAAGTTCCGGACTCCGGCCGTGGAGAGCGGCTGGAATGACAGAGCCCTTCAGGATATTTTCCAGCATGCCCTGAATGATGACCTGCGGGAGGAGTTAGGTCGGTGGGACGAGCCCGCCGACCTAGACCAGCTGGTGGACCTGGCGTTCCAACTGAACAACCAGCTCCGGGAGCTTCAGCGTGAGAGGGGGGTAGGATTCCAACGTGCGCTCAGGCTGGTTGGCTACGCCCCTGCCTCCGGCGCCAACCATTCCCGAACGTCTCCGGAGTCCCCCGAGCCACTCCGAGCCAGAACCCACACAGCTCGGTCACACTCGGATATCTTCCGAGAAACGAGCCCGCAGACCGAGCGGCGGTCGGGCTGGACATCTACGGGCCACCTGCGGATCCGGTCAGGAGGGTCCGGTAACTCTTCGGCCTGTCCAATGCCCTGGCAGTTTCCAGAGCTCCTTTTATTACGATGCTGGATTTAACCAAGGGCTAGATTCCCTTGTCCCAGCAGTCCAAGAAAAGATCGTCCTTCTCCACTCCGCAAGGCCTTTACCAGTTTTGCGTGCTTCCGTTTGGGTTGTTTGGTGCCCCCGTGACCTTTCCGAGGCTCTTGTTCGTCCTGGCGTCCTGTGTCCAAATACGGCCTTTGCCTCATATGTAGACTATGTGATTATTCATTGCGATAAGTGGGAGCGGCATCTGCAGCATGTGGATGTGGTGCTAGCATCCCTGAGGCGTGCAGGGGTCACTGCCAACCCAAAGAATTGCACAATTGGGCAGAGGGAGATATGTTATCTTGGGTACTGGTATGGTGATAGTGGTAGGTATGGCGATAGTGGCGCAACCCCTTGTGGTCGCCTGCGCCTGTGCTCCGTGTCGACTTCGCACATTTCAATATTTTTTTTTACATTTTTTATCACAATGTCCGCCAAAAAAACATTGGCAGTTATATCTTACGGCCGTGATGCACTCGTGGATATAAAAACTTTCCTGAAAGAACAACTTTGGGACTTTTTATCCGTGGAACTAGAGTGGCTGAGAGA